>NW_005187701.1:258459-295632 GCF_000239375.1 Pundamilia nyererei | reverse complement strand
GTTGCTCCGTTCTGCTCTTTATAATGGCAAATGGGACTAAATTGTTGTTTTCCTGTCATACACACACATACAAGTCTTACATACACACACATACAAGTCTTACATACACACACTCACTCGCTTGCAGAGGAAGGGGGTTCAAATTAAGCTGTCAGCCTGTGGAGAACCATCATTCTGTCATACCAGCACGTTCCCGCTATTTTCTGCCTCTAACACATACACTCACTCACACTCACGCACATGCACACACACACACCACTTCCCTTTCACTTTTCCCCGACGAGCTTGTGTCCCCCTCCAGGCTCGAGGCAAAACGAAACATCAACATGGGAAATAATAAAGCACTCGCGCTGCTTCAGAGCAGCATCTGTTTGCGCTCATTAACCTGACTTGTATATATGATTCAGTTTCCCATTCACTCACTCACTTGACTCTTGATTTGCTCGCTCGCTCAGTCATTGACTCGGCTACTACATACTGTCATCCACTTACACCGCGTTCCCCTCTCTTCACATTGGGTTCCATTAGTCACTCATCAACAATGCACTCCATACTTCCTCACTCCCCCCTTTTTTTAGTATCTTTAGTGTATGTTGAGCGCTCCGCAGTTTCATTTCATGACAAATTCTTTCTTGGCGCAACTTTAAAAGAGCCCTTTTCTTCTCCGTGGATGTTATTATGGAGTAATCATCCGGCCTTGATCAGTTTCGTCACTGGAGACCGGAGGAAAAGGGGGGGGGGCGGCTGCCTGAAAGGCTGTCGACTCGCTCGGCTCGCTGACTGGTTGAAGGACCGAGGATCTGACTGGGTGGCTAAGGTTAATGTTCCACTCGGTCAGTTGACTGACTGAAAGGCCAGCGGCGTGGATGAAAGGGCGAGCGACTGGCAGGTTAAAGTTAACATATTCAAAGACCCCCAGGTTTACATCAGGAAAGCCTCGCTTAGAGCTCTGGCGTCGGCCGCTCTGCACATGTGTGCACGGTTCAAAACACACTGACACACAGGCCTTCACTTTCTTCTTTTCCTCAGCCAGCTTCTTCTCTCTGTGTTTATCGTGTGCTCCATCTGCCTGCAGTATCTGCCATGCCTGATGGAGGGTGTGTATATTATCCTGTGCGTGGCCCTCTGCGTACAATCAATCACACATACTATTGTGGTCTGTTGGGCTTGTATGCATGTGTGTGTAGGTACTGTAGTGATTTGGGCTGGGGGGGGGCACTGCCCGTGCATCTGCATTAATCAGGCTTGACCACTGAATAGTTGCCCCGTCTCTAAGCATGCTCAAACACACACACGTCGGGTATTCATATCTTATGGGTATATCTAATTGACATAAAGCTTTCCCTATCCCCTCACCCTACCCCTAACCATGATATATGAATGCCTAACCCTTACCCTATACCTAACCATAACCCTATTGTAACCCTGTCACTAAAGCCACATTTTGAGTCTCAGAAATGCCTTCAGACTTGCAGGAACCAGGATTTTGGTCCTCACACGTATAGTAAACGTCCATTTCTTGGTCCCCACAAAGATATGATCACACACACACGCACATTTTAGTCATTTAAAAAAAAAAAAAAACCTCATGTTCTATACCAAAAAAAATTTTTTTTTTAATCGGCCTTTTACAGTTTTTTTTTCGTCGTGTAATATTTTAAATATTGTAAATGTAATGAGTGTTGTTTGCCTGAAAACCCCTCTATATGGTTTAACCTTAAAACTGACGTATAAACTGACAGCTTACTATAAATTTGCTGCTTAACCTGTTATTAATTAAGGCTTTTGTGTTTTCATCATATTATACTTAAGTCTTTGATTGGTCTCTGGAGTGCGGAGTTACAGTGTCGTATCCTTACGGATCAAAGGGATTTTTAGAAAGTCTGTTGTGTTATACACAGCGCGATGAATCCTCCAATTTTATGTCTCGTAGTGTTTCTCTCTATTGTTTTCCTCACAGTGAATACATTTTCCAGCCCTTCTTGCACCGCTGCAGACAAACTTTCAAAGAGTAACTTTGATGCTGTGAAATGACACAAGCTAAATGATTTCAAATGTGCTCAGTTTTACGACTTCTGCCCCACTCAAGTGCTGTCAGTAACACCAGCAAAAAATAGATAAGTGGAAAACAGTATGAAGTTGCATATTTTGGCTCCGTTTGAAAATGTTATTTAAACAATACAAGGCCTCATGTGTGTTTGTGTGTGTTTGTGTGTGTTGGCAGGTGGACAGCGACACTATTTGGAATGAAGTCCATTCATCCAGCGCAGCGCGTCTGGCTGTTGGCTCTGTGGTGGAGCTCGTCTTCAAAGTAGCATCGGGAGAACTGAAGGTTGGTTTGGATGCTCCGTGGAGTTCGATTAGTCATGGCTGTTTGCAGGGCTGCAGTGTATTTTTAGGCATTGGAGCACTTGTGGCCTTTAGGAGCGGGTAAATGTGCGTTAACCTTTAAATGCTATGTAACTCAAATGGACTCTGCAGTATAATTGGTCCCCTCCAACTTCGAGGGGTTTGATTTTAATATCCTTGTTAAGGTCTTACTGCTCTAGTCGATTTTCCACCTGATTTCCAGTCACATAGGCTTACAGACAGAACAAGGCCCAGCGCAAAGAGAGCACTATATCAGGTCACCTCTAGTAATGTGCTATCCGGCCGTACTTCCAGACACCTTAAAGAAAAAAAAACAAGGAAAACCAGAACCAACTTTCGCACCTCCCAGACAGACATCCCCACCCCATCACGCCTCTCCCCATCCCAGCCAGACTCGTGCGTCTGTGGCGGTGGCGGCTTGCTGTTTGAACCCAGCAGGGAGACCCGGTGCACACGCACCGCAAGCGCCAGCAGTCCCCATTAATAGGCCCCCTTTAGAAGTGTTGCACCAAAGCCACCTGCAGACCAGGTTAGCGTTAGCTTTGCACCAGTATAGCACACTATCTCGTGACGTTCTTCAGCAAGAAACAGTAGCACACCATGCTGATACCCAGCTGAGTTTTGGGTGGGGTTGCTAGCATCCTGCCATCATGTTGAGTGGGCATGAGTGATTGTGCATCACTTTGCACAATTAACAACAACACAGTTTAGTTTGAGTGATTTCCTGCTTAAAGTTTGCTGGTATTGACTTACCCTCAAATTAATTCTTGTATACACACGCGCACACACACACCGACACACACGCACGCATGCTTACACACATGCAGACGGTTCTCCGAGGATCCTTCATGGCCAAATGACCACATTCCACCTGCACCAACAACTCTATGAACTCCACAGAAAGCCATAAATCTACTGAAGGCACACATTCACACTCCCTCTCTCTCTCACACACACACACTTCTGTCTCTGCGGCTGCTACTTTCTGTTTCCCCCCACGTCTGTTTTAATTTAATTACTTTTTTCTTTGTATAGAGAAACTTCACTCACTCACATACATATGGTACCGTACAGAGTTCTTTAACCGTGTGTGGGGAAACCAGTAGAGGCAGTTGTCGCTACAGTAATCTTCCGGCTGGCTGCTAATCCGCTGCAGCTGACTCAACATCATTAGTCCAGTTCGCAATCGCTCTACATAAGCTCAAACATCTATCTAATGTCCCCACATTGCGCTGGGACCCTCCAAAAACAATTGCTTGGAGTCCTGCCTTGACAAAGCTCGCCTTAACAGACTCATTGTTCCCGTGAGGACACGCATGCACTTTCAGTGGGAGAAGCTAACATCTGTATTCTTTAGAATACAGAAATAGATTTTAATACTTCTGAATGTATTTGTGTTCTTTCTGTTCATCGACACATTACTCGTCCTTACGGGGTAAATAGTGATGCTGGGAAAATAACGTGTTCGTTGTTATAGTCCAGTTGTGTTAGCATGCTTTTTAGGTTCATTTGTGATGAGTTGGCTTTAAGTATGAATGTGAGAGTGTGTGGTTATGCGTCACTCTGTGTTAGCCCTGTGATGGATTGGACACCTGTCCAGGGGACCACACGAGGGGCTAATTCAGCCTGTGTAGGCCCACTATCCCAAGCCCCCACGTTAAATAAGCAATTAAGAAACTGTCCAAGCGCAGTCTTTATGGATTTCCATGTGTGGGTTTTTGCATGCAGCAGTGGATTTGTGAAACTATTTTTTACTAGTCTTTTAAATGAAGTGAGCAGGCGTGTCATCTGTGATCTGTTTTTGCCGACAGAATGGCTTCGCTATCGTTCGACCCCCTGGACACCACGCTGAGGAGAGCACACCTATGTAAGTAATCTCATCTTACAAAGCTGTTTTCCTCTTACTTTAGTGTTTCTGTACTTTTTATACAGCACTTACTGCATGATGCAAATAATATTGCTTAAGCATGAGTATAAAATTTAAAATGTCATCATTTTGTTGCCGTCTTCTTCTCTTTCTTTTTTTTTTGTTCAATCCTCAGGGGTTTCTGTTATTTTAACTCAGTCGCCATAGCAGCCAAGCTCCTGCAGCAGAGGCTCAATGTCAGTAAAATCCTCATCGTAGACTGGGTGAGTTTCTCAGTGGGATGTTTGTTACATGACAGCATACCTGTATGCACAGGTACAATATTAGACGCGATGTGGCTCAAGGTTCTTGCACGGTAGACGTCTGCTCTCACTTGAAGGACAAAGAGTTGAGAGAGAAACTGACAACGTGGGCTAGCTACTCTTTGTTTCTCTTTATGCTCGTGTTGCATCCCAGAATAATCCCTTCTGCATAACTACTTTTAAAATAATTTTTTACACCATAAAGTGTGAAAGAAAGAGACTGTCAGCTGACAAAGGCACAAACGTCTCACTAACTTCTATTAACAAAGAAAAGAAAATAGCTGCTAGATTTATGAGGCAGTAAAAATATAAAAATGCTCATTATGTTATCTGTTCCACTTGTTTTTAAATTGCGACGGGCTATGAACATAGCAGCCGCAAACTGACCTCTTGTCTGGCTATTTGGGTCCGATATTATCCCTTTTTTCTTCACAGAGAAAAAAATAAAATTTATAAGAAGGTATGACGGAGCCTTTGTCGTGTCCAGGAGCGGTGCTGTTCAGTGGCATCCCTGGCTGGTCACGGCCATTCCCCAAAGCATTTGAAGGGCCTTTTAATTTCCTCTCTGTCTGTCACAGGGGGACGCTGAGTGCAGGCTCATTGTCATGGCACTCGCCTCCAGCCGCCGGGACATTTTTAGAAATTGTGTACTGTAGCATTCATAGACATAGACAATGAAGTCATTTATAACTGACGCTTTTGGCAAAAGTGAGCAGCTGTTGAAGTCGAGTGTTTTATTGACTCACGCTGAATCCTTTTGTGACATCGCAACAGGCTGGAAGGAGATGATATAGTCTGGCAGTATAGGACTCTCTCTCTGCATCAGTCAGCTGGTCCAAGTGGAGGTGCAGAGATTGATGGTCCCGTTTCTGTGAATCTCATTAATTTCCTCAAACCTATTCATCATAATCCGTCTTAATGACGAGGCAGTCTCTATGTGCCCCTGGTATTTGGTTTTTCTTTGACCGAAGAGATTTAAAGGATAATTACACTGAAAATATTATTATATGCTTATTTTTTAATAACAATATGCCCATTATAATCTTTCCAGGATGTCCACCATGGCAATGGCACCCAGCAGGCCTTCTACGCTGACCCCAGTGTCCTTTACCTGTCCCTGCATCGTTACGATGATGGGAATTTCTTCCCGGGAAGTGGCGCACCCGATGAGGTAAAGATGACGAATGCTTTTAATAAACCTTTCAGACCCAGCCTTCGGTCAGCCCACACATAACAAACCCAGTCACGTGTGTTTGTGCTTCCTAGGTGGGCAGTGGAGCAGGTGAAGGTTTTAACGTGAACATGGCCTTTACTGGGGGACTGGACCCTCCTATGGGGGATGCAGAGTATCTAGCTGCATTCAGGTAAGACAGTGATGTCACTCACTGCAGTCTAACTCTTCCTGTCATAGCCTTGGAGTATGAAGTACAGTGTGTAACAAATTACCTGTTGGTAGCTGTTAAGAACTTATGGTGCTCACCCTTATCCCATCTGATTCCCGTTAGGCGCGCTCCTATAACTATACATAAGCTTCCACAGATACAGGCATGCACTCGGTGCAGACATGTACCTGTCTCTCATACATTTTTAGTTCACACAGCTGGAAAGGAGAAGGCCTGGATTGGTTCCAGCGCTCTTTGAAGATGAGTCCATGTTTGCAACTGTCTGTCCATCTGGCCCGAGCCCGACACATCAAACCAACAGGCCACTGGCTCATCGCGGCTTTAGGCACGCAATCCCCCGGAAGTACACCTTAGCTTCTTAATGCACCCCAGAACCCAGGGTGCTCTCGCTCCCCATCTCTCTCCTTTGTATTCTTCTCTCTCCTCCTCATCTTCCTCTTTCTACCCTGCTCTTTGCATCTGCGTTGATGACAGCCACGTAATGTATGTCATACTGCAGCTATTACTTATAATCTATGACTGAAGTCAGTAGCTGCTGCCTCATTCTCATTCCCTCTACCATCATAGACGTGCTACTCTCAGGAATTTATAAATAAATAAAACCACAAAAAGAGACTAGTAACCGTGCTCTGTATTAAATCACCTTTTAAATGTTAATGACTGTGTTGACAGTTGAGATGAGTATAACTGAGAGCTCTCCAATACTAACAGCACAAGAGACCATTAGGAAGACCTTAAATTACTAAGTTATTACTTTTATAACTCTGTATTTATATGTTTATTTGCGTTAGGAGGGGAAAGAATTAACCCTGCACACTCATTTCAAGTTTTAGAAATTCTTGAATAGTTCCAAAAATATAATCATGAAAACACAGTTAACTGAACCAAAGGGAACTTTCACTCAAACTCTGGCTTCCTGTAATTAAGAATTTGTCTCAGAAAAGAGAGTTCATGTTCATTTACAATTATTTAATATTTAATTTTACACTCTTAACGCACACTGGACTAAAAGTGTTGCTGTCATCTGGATCAACTTTTCTTATGCCCTTGTTTTGTGTGCGTTTGTCCTGGAGTGATGAACACAGATACGTGCATTTGCATATCAGCCTGTGCATGCTGAGGTTGTTAATGCGATTGCGATTCAGCCTTCTTTGCGTGAGGCAGAATAGGAGCTTGGTGTTCATGAACCTCAGGTCGTGTCACCATTAATTCCCAGAGGCTCCAGAGGTATTGGACAATTTATATGCCCCACGGGGGCACCAGCAAACCTGTGCGCAGGTCATAGATCTGTCACAAATGCACGCACACACACACACACGCATGCATGCACTCATTGTCAAACAAATGCATGCAGATTTAAATTTGCATGATTGTGTGCAAAATGTGCACAGTGCAACAGATGTGCAAATGCACACCTTTCATATCTCTTTGCTCACACATCTACAACCCAAAATAAACACCTGGTGAACACAGTTGCTCTTTCACTCTTATTACTTGTGTGTTTTGGTCTTTTCCTTCCTCTCTCTGTCTTGAGGAGGGGATGCGTGCCTTGCAGCCAGTACCTTCCCATTCCTCCTCTGGCCTGTGCCACGTTGCATTTGCAGGGGATCAAGTCTGAGCCTGCAGAAAGCACAGAGAAAAAAGATAAGAAAATTGGCCCTAATGAAAACCAGAAGCACCGTCTCTTTCCCCGTCGCTCTCTCTCTCTTCCTCTCTCACCCCCATCCCACCCACCCCCCTCTTTTTGCCATGAACTTGGAAAGACGAGAGAGGAGGAGAATTAAATTTAATTCAAACCAGCTCTCCGCAGAGCCAGATGACAGGGCTTTGAAGTGTAAGTGTGCGTGTGTGAGTTTTTCGCTCTCTTATTCTCCCTCTTCTCCTGCTCTCCTGTTCATTTTTTATGAACGAAGGGGGGAAGCCTGCAGTTTAACCTTTTGCTTGCTGGTTTGACAAGTGTTGCTCCCTCTGAAGGATCTTTCTTTCCTTTTTTTTCCCCATGAGAATGAATTTCTCTGAGCTTTAAAGCTTACAAATATCTAATTTGGTGGCATTTTCATCTAGACCAGAGCCAGTCATCCTATACAAAATGATAGGATAGTAATACTTTTTTTTAATATATATATTCTGTACATGACAGTACTGCTTTTCATGTTACAAAGCTGAAGTACATGGGATCACAGGGCATAATCAAGATCTGGCAATGTATAAATTCAGGACTAGATTAATTACATACAGATGTGTAGTCCCGAGAGAGGAAGTTTTTCTTGGCTCAAAACAATGACAGCTATGCCGAGACCTATTGCCGCGTTAACTTTTTCGAGTGTGCACACTTGATATCATGTTGGGTGACATGTGCCAAATACTAAAAGTGCTCACTGGAATCAGACAAGGAGAAATTACTTGGAGCAGAGTAAATGAAAAAGTGTGCATTATAAGGTTGTCTTTTAAAGCGGTGCCAATCGAAGATATGTGTTCGCCTGCACAGATTTTACGCATGGAGATCTGTTCATACAGCTGAGGGAATGCTCCTCACTCTCTGGACGGGAGCTCCTTCTCTCTGAAAAGACTGAGAAAATACCCCCAGTGATGTCACCAGGCTTATTCTGGCTTGCAGAAACGGGAAGTGTAGGAACCGTTGTTTTCAAGCGCCGCTGCATCTATTTTGAGTATTCTTATTAAAGCCATCTCATAGCTGAAGTGCAACAGCCATTCAGCATTCCTTTGTGCTCTCTGTGCATGCAGACTCAGCTGCACCTGTTGCTAGGTAAGCCAAACAATGCTAAACAAAAGTTTAGACCACATAGCTGTCAAGTAATTGCATTTGTAGTTAAATGTAACTGGGAGACAGCCAGCAGTGGTTTAGATTTCAGCCTCTTTGGTCAGGATGTCCCATCGCTTACGGCTCAGTCGTAAACTCTCCCCTCCCTTAATTAACAAAAAGTCTTTTTCATCTCAGCGTGCATAGCCTCTGATTCACGCACAATTAGCCCTTCTCAAAACCACTTACTTCCCTCTCTGCCAGCCTGGTAATTGATCACTGCGGCTTTTTATTTGTTTAAATGTCAGGATATTATTCCAGTGGGGTGGGGTGTGGAACTGTCGACACCAGCAGTTTTCAGCATTGTGACCAGAACTAGTTGCTGTTTGTATTCAAGGTTGGAGGGGAGAGGGTGGAGGAGCCCTTGGTGGTTGAGGCATATCCTCGGCAGTCAAGGTTTCCCACCAAGTCGTGTGTCAGGCCACATAAGCGTCTGTGGCAGGCTTCTTTTAGTGTGGGGTCTTTATGGCCCCCAAATGTTAATGGGCCAAGGCTGTATGCTTAAATAAATGTAGCAGTTAGTCAGAGGGTTTAGCAGAAGTCCTTTTTAATTTAACATAAATCCAAACATAATTATCTGTGTTGCTCGTGTACACGTTTGTGTTGTCTGACTTGAAGTATATGAAAGGCTGGAAAACAGCAAGAAAAAGATGCAGTATGTCACGTCTTTCGCCTCATTCATCCACTCTTCATTTATGTCTTTACTCGATTAAGTTCACTTTGTTTTTCATCCTATTCGGCCTGACGTTTTCATCTGAAACGCTGCCAGCTGCACGATAGCGCACAGTGACGCTCACACTCTGCGTATACTTACTGTCTGGGACTCCCAAAAACCTCCCAGTGCTACCTCCCACCTCTCCCTCAGACAGCTGTGTGTATGTAGGAGTGTTGTGTTGTGGTGGGGGGTGGGGTGCGCACAGCTAAGGGTTATAATTTGGTGGTGAGCAAGAGATGGAAAAACCTGCGGCCTACGGAGCTCAGGGCACGCTGTTCACCCACAGCTGGCAAACCAACACCGTGTTCCTGAGGTCGGCAAAGTACAGGGGACCTACAACGAAACCCTGTGGTACTCCATCAGTCACAGACCTCACTAAAACGCTACTTGCCCAAATATCCCAGGCCCCAGAAAAATTGTTGTGCCATGCCAGAGGTTCCACAGCGAATGACAGAGACACTTGTTTTGCCATCTGGGAAGTCCTATTTATGAACTCAGTTAGACATTGTAAATTATGCTAAACCAGAATGCTATGTCACATGATACGTCTGTGCCCCTCCTGTCATTACTACTTCAAGGATTGATTATTACAGGTTCATAACTTATGGAAACCCCATAAACATCTAAAGTTTTCACTTCTTAAAAGTTGTGTTGTTGTTATTTTGTGATAGGACGACAAAAAAAGTTAAATATAAACAGCTCTAATCTTATTTTATCTAATCTGCTTGGTCAAAAACCCTTTCTTCAAAACAAGGTCATCCTATAAACCGACTGGATTTTCCAGCCACAGCTTGCAGTGAATCATTCCGCACTATTCCACTGTTGATTTGATTTCTGTGTATGACACATTGCACACAAGCAGTCAGATGAAGGTTGTACACAAGCAGCCCTCATTCACCACACCCATCCAGTCTTAGTTATCCTCCGTACTTAACACGCATACACATATGCAATTATATCTGTCCTTCCGTTTTTGCTTTTTACTTAAGGTTCATGCGGTTCATTGCACTAAATTTCCAAAACTTCCACTTCAAACATTTATGTGGCAGTTTTCCTTACCACACACATACTGTACAAACAAACTGATTAGTTGGATGTTTGCTTTGAAAACCATGAAATGGAGAAAAATGCCCGTTTAGAAATTTTTTTTTTCTTCAAATACTGCAATTCATTGACAGTGCGAGTGAATTGTAGCATCCTCAGAGTGGAAGAAAGCAACATCACGAGGGCACTAAGAACACTGAAGGCATTTCTTAGTATATTTATTTTATAGCAGTCCTTGTTACTCTTCTTTTAGCCATCAGAGCTAACACAATACTGATGCAAAGCCATATAGCAGTCCATATATGCCTAAAGACGATGGCAGTTATTAACATAGTTTTCAGCAGCTCTACATACTATTATCATCACTTTGTCCTTCAGATCAGTCCATTGATCTCAAAGCAGAGGTCAAATCTGACATGATACTTTAAGTCTATATATGGTACTTTCTATAAGCTGCCAATTTATAATAATTTTTGTCAATTTTCAAACAATAAATCATCAAGTTAACCTTGAAGACCTTGGTAGATCTAACCCAAATTTTAATGGATTATAAACATGACTACAAAGTTCAACCTTCCGAGCTATCGTGTTTAATAACCTTGGCTGAGGTAATGGTTATTTGGTATTTATAAGTCTGTCAGACCTGAGTTTGTTGATGTGAGCACTTTGGTTTTTGTGCTTCTTTAATGTCCACGTATGCTTTGTTGTGAGTTCCTTATCCTTTGACACAGTTTCATGTACTGGAAATATGGCAGTGGGAAAAACGAACTGTTTATATTCACATGGGACAGCTTCTAATAGTGTTATAATTTAATCTTGAAATCTCAGGCTTGGTGGTTTTGATTCTCCTTTTGGTGGTTTGAGCTGCATTTCTTTCTAATCTAAAGTATTTGCTGTATTTAATGGATTTTTAAAAAAAATACATGTTTCATACAGTAAGAGCAGCCCGGTCACCCTGTCATTTAGATCAAATATTAACCATATGTGGCAGTTCAAGAATATCCGGTTGCAAGAATGCCAGTGAAATGTACTGTGACACTTTTTATAGCCTTGCTTGAAAAATATAATATAATAGTGAGAATTTTCCACAAGGCTGTGTGACAAAATCTAACCTCACTTATCGCCAAGATTTTGTGATGTTTTTGAGAAACACTAGACTTTAAAATTACTTTTGGTTTCTGGCCGTCCTGTGTGGGGCAGCAAGCCAAATAAGAAGCATGCATGCAGATGCTGATGTGTAAGGTCGAAATATAGACATCAGAAGCTGAAAACCTTTGACTGACTGAGATTTAACTAAAGTGTTTTTACGGATACATTACGTTGCCTATTGTTTCTCCAGGACGGTGGTCATGCCTATTGCCAATGAGTTTGCGCCTGATATGGTTCTGGTATCTTCTGGCTTTGATGCAGTAGATGGACATGCCCCACCGCTGGGAGGATACAAACTGACAGCCAAATGTAAGTGCTGATTCAAACTGTCCATTTCATTTCTTCTAAATCTGTTTTTTCTTTTTCCCATGAGCTGAATCATATAGGCACATCTTAAGGCGTGCACCACGTCACTCGTGCCGTATGCTGTGTGATGCTACACTGCTTTCAATGCTAGGAAAGACTCAAAAACATAAACTCGCCCCTTTTGTGTGCAGTGTGCATATCTGACTTACATATTCAGATAGAGACCCTGGCGTGACAGCAAAGAGCTTTTCTAAAACCATCCAGCAGATCTCAAATAAGAGCTAGGGGTCTTTGTTGTCAAAGAGGGGGGGTTATGGGTGGGTTAAAGAGGATTGCAGGAAGAGGGGATATGGTCGAATTTAGGGGGACTAAAGTATGGCTGAATATATATATATAAGAACGCCCCTCATCCTGAGAGGAAAAACATCAAAGGCTGTGACCAAGACTAAACGCAAAGCCACATTTATTAAAATTAAACCTGGCTTATATTAGGGCTTGTTTTTTGCCCCCCAGTAAATCCACAGTGCACTCGCTTTCTCTTTTCCTCTGTGATGCATTCACCCCTTCCTTCATTCACGCTCCAGCCCCTTTTTTTTTTCTTTGATCAATATCCAGAAAGGAAGTTAGAGGCTGAATACCATTTCATTCTTCTTCTTTCTTTCTTTTCCTGCTCTTTCTCTCTCCCTCCCTTTGCCATTTCTGCTGTGATTTCCTGTCTGTCCAGGCTTTGGCTACCTGACCAGGCAGCTGATGGGTCTGGCAGGCGGTCGGCTGGTGCTTGCCTTGGAGGGGGGTCACGACCTCACAGCCATATGTGATGCCTCTGAAGCCTGCATCTCTGCTCTGCTTGGCAATGAGGTAAGATGTGCAGAGAGAGAAGGAGAGAATACTTTAAATATTTGTCCAGTATTGTCAAACTGTTCTTGATCAGCACATTAAAGATGACCGTTTGCCTGTGTCAGCTGATATGTGATGATATGTGAGCACTCATATAATTCTTGCACTGGAGTTTGAGCTCCAGTGCAAGTAGGCGGTTCAGTAACACTGCAGACTTTTTGTGTACACTTTAAATGAATGACGCTAAAACAAAAAGTGTTACAAATGAATCACTGAGCGATGATTTCGGTTCTTGATTTGCTGTTACAATGTTTTAGGATTCAATATTTAAGTGTTTGTCATGTATTTTCTTACATCGCACATAACGGCAGTGTTTTGGTTCATAGTCCCTGATGAAGGAGGAACCTGTTTTCAAAAATATTTTATTACTACACCACAAGTTTGTACAATTCTGCAACAACAGCAGGCTGATTTTTATTTTTAACTCATCCAAGCCCAAGCTCTTCACATTTTCTTCATCTACCCCACCACTCAGACAGGAAGTGAGCACCAAACACACACACATACGTCAGAGGGAGGATTTCCAGGCAGAAGGTTAATTGTAGAGTGTGTAGGTTGTGGAGTGGAGCAGCTCTGTGATTCATGGCTACCCACAGATTTCTTCTAGCTGGTGTCTGATTCATTGCAAAGGAACCAGCGAACTGCGGTTTCAAGTGGAGTTTCTTGAGAGACACTTTACATCGAGGATTAATATCCAGACTGACATATATTAACATTTATTTTAAAAATGGAACAATCTAAACTGGAGTCTTTGCCACACGCACAGGCTCAGATCGTTGTCATTGGAGTTGTTTCTGTTCCTGCTAAAACCGTCATCTTCTGCAGTGTTAGCAGTATAGAGCACCTTGAAATACAAATACTTACATCATACCATGTGATGTAAGAGTGTATTGATGCAGTCTTATTAACAATTTCCTCGGGACACTTTAATGCAAAATACTAAAAAGCAATAATAATTAAAAATGTACTTTTATTTTATAAACTCTAAACAAAGCCTGCATGAAAAACAAAATAAAAATGGCGTTTCTAAAAAGAATGGTAAAGTGCATCGTGAGCACGCTGGCGATGTTTTAACCGCTGACTAAACAGATCAAAGAAAGCTTCCAGCTCATGGGAAATGGCTAAACTTGGAGGCTAAATGTAATAACCTGCCTCTCTGTACCTGCATTTTGCCCACCAATGACTTGAAGCTGCAGTACGTAGCACTGCCATTACATCTGTTAAAGCTTCAGGAATTCAAGGACACTTCAGAAGGGCGGATGCTTTTTGCTGTCACGAAGGTTTGTGCTCATGACTTCTAGCTTGAAGGACACTTTCGTTACTCACAGTACCGCCCTGAAGCAAAAATAATATTTTAGGCCAGGGGCTTTGCTTCTAAGGTTTCAGCCGCCTGTAGAGCACCAGTCTCAGCAGGGGTTTGGAGGAGGTACCTGGACGAGTGCCATGGGGAGCTGAAAATTCGAAAATAGGCAGGAGGCAGGGAGCGTCAATTGCCTCGGCTCTGCAGGGCATCCCTCTCACCCGGGGCCCTGTCATTGATACACATCTGAAAGTGGTTACCCTCACACCTCTGCAAGCAGGGTCAGCCTTGGTCTTGGAATCCGATAATAAAAGGAAATGGAGCAATCATTTGAAGTCGGGAGGGAGGATCTATTGTTATTAAGACGTGTGTAAGTATTGTTGTACCTGTGCAGGTCTTTTTCAATAAACCTGGCCACTATACACAAGTCCCAACAACTTGGCTTCATCTTTAATTTAAAAAACAAAATCTTGAATAATGGTTTTAAATAAATATATATATAGATATATGGCAGGAGCCTGACAGGACATGTTGTACAGAAGGCCTTACTGGCATGTGTTGAATGGGCAGACTGGTTTGAGTAAAGTTGTGAAGAACACAATGATGTTTTTCCCTTTCAAAGATAGAACTAGAGTTTGCATGACCTGCTCCGGCTGGCTCTTTGGCAGCAAGTGATGTCAGCTGTTTGAACAAAGGCAGATCACACGGTTGTTTGGTGCTTTGATAGCTGATAGCAAAGAAGAAAAAGCAGACTAAAATGTCCCTGATCGGATCAAAACAGCAGGAAGCAAGTGTTTCTAACGTAATCTCAGCAAACGTTTCTGTAATGGACAAGGAATGTTGATGGAAAACGTCAGTGGGGGATGGAGCTGGAGGGAAAGGATGGTGGCCTGTTTTCTTGTTTTGTTTTTCTGTCCTGGTAATGGCACAAACAAAGTTTAGGGTCCAAGGCCAGCTGGGCATCAAATGAATAACAGTCAGAATAAATCCTTTTTTTTTTTTGAATGACTGAGTACTTTCGTTCTCTTTCGTTGAGACTGTTTCAGTTTGTGCATGTGTGCGTGTTGGAGGGATGGACTGAGGCATACGATCACTGCTGGTCAGCTGTGCATTTGTTTATGTTGCTTCGAGCTGCCTGGGGGGGGCGAGGGGTTTGTCTGCAGGTATCATGAACCCAATGCACGACTATAACTGAAACACTGTTCATGCTGTTGGTGCTCTTTAGTTGACCATCATGAACTGGGAGGTAATGCGCAGGTACTGCAAAAGACTCTGTATGTTATACATCATCTTCTCTTCCCCTGTGTCTCGTACTTTCTGTGTTTTACTCGAACTTGTGTGAGAGTTCTAGCCGTACTTTCTTTGGCAGGTTAAGACAAGCTTTGCTATAATGAGTATTGGGTTTCTTTTGAAAGCAGCTCAAATTAGCTGGTGGGAAGAGTTAGGGAAGAAAACTGCTGAATGGACTTTACAGGCTCTTTTATTCAGTCTCACTGCTGTAATGCATAATGCTGAAGTTTCTCTAGTTAAATAGCTCATGAATGATGCATTGGCAGCTCCACTAGTCAACTCTGAACTCTGGACTAATTGATGATTGCTCACAAACAGATGTTGGCCCAGCTCGAACCACGGTTGTTAGCAATTATTTGATAAACAACTGGCTAATATGCTAATTGTTACCAGCTGTCAATGAGGTTATTTTGTGCGTTTACACTCCAGTTACAGTAAGACGCTCGACTTCACCTGTCCCCCTCTTTGGATCTGACTGTTCCCCCACTAGAGCAAGGCTAACCCACACCTTTTTTCCAAAAAAGGTGGCCTGCTTTGCACAGTGCACATCATTTCCTTGTTTACTTAGCATAACATAATCAACTGGTTTTAGCGACCGCCGACACATGCACACATACACAACAGTAAACAATGGATGCCTTGTGCACTTTTTCTTTGTTGAACAAGTGGAATTCCTCCTCTTTCCACTGTTTTGGTTTCAGCCTCTCTTAGGAATGTTTTTACCGGGCCACGTTCCTTTCGCTCAGCTCATGGCTTTCCATGGTGTCTCAGTTCCTTTGGGCAGGAGTTTTTGTATTTTGGACCGCTGTGTCACAGAGCGATGCAGACCTCCTCAGAGATTATTCAAACCATCATTCTCTCGCACTTATCTATCAAAGACTGCGACACATTTATAATGACACCAAGATCCAGACATCCGGCCAAGGCCAGTACAACCAACTCAAATAAACAGAATTACCATCACAGAGGATGTCCTGGAGAAAGTTGGGCTTGTGTTAGAGTACGCTTGCATATCTGTATGTGTGTGTATATGTGCGTTTGCCACACCTGCTGGGTGGGGCCCCTGGACTACCCTGACAAGAGCCATTAAAGTTTATAAGCGTGAGGCCCAGCTGTCAATCAAGCTGACAGACTGCCCCTATCCAACTCTGCTCTGACGTGAACCTCACGAAACCCCAGAGAACCCCTGACCTCGCTCTGACAGGGAGCTGACGCACGCTGGATTTGCACGGGCTGGGTAGTTCTGGGCTGGAACTGGCTTGGGTTATGGTGGGTAGATGGTGGCTGTAGCCTGGAGGTTGGAGGAGTTAGTTTTGACTAAAAGATTAATGATTTCAGTCTACAGACTTGGAAATTTTGAGATGGGATAATAAGCACTGCTGTTTCCTTCTCCGCCACAACTAAAGTAATGTTACACCACTTTTAAGGAGCAGAGCTGCATACGACTCGGGTCATTTCATGTGCTTCTCTCCCTCGTTTCTTTGTCCAGTCAGTTAAATGACATTTGAAATTACAGTATCACATAAATGTGATTTCATTTCTGTGAAATGGCAACACCAGAGAAAAAATCCAGACATTTATTCCGAGTTCAGCTCCGTTGAAGAGGCGGGATATGAAGGAGAGCCGGCTGACATGGGTTGACGCGTACGTCGTTGCCAGACTAAATGCGGCGCTGAAGAACCGAACCTTCTCCGGTAATTGAGCTCCAAGGCTGTCGATTATTGAGTGCAGCAGCTCGTTCTCGTAGCTGGGCCTCACTGCTGTACCTATAACGGCAGCGAGGCAGATCTGTCGCTGAATCTTAGGTTAGTGTTGAGGAAAGGTGTATTTTAACCCTAAATTGAAGCAAGCCGTGAATTAAAATGAAATAAGAAGTGAACGGAAAGGAAACAAAGAGGTGACTGAAAACCATCAGCAAGGTCCCGAACGGCCCTTTGGTGCGTTGAGGGTTTTGTTTGGATTTAAACAGTATGGAAAAGTAAGGCCGGCTTTGACTTATTACATAGATAAATAGTTGGAGTTGATGGACGGTCATTAAGCTTTAGGAAGCTTAATGACCGTCCATTGTTACTGTATGTTACTCTGGATGAAAGTGTTGGCCAAATATTAAATAGGCCAATGAAAATATTGTGCTAAAACTGTGTGCGCGCGTGTGTGTGTGTGTGTGTGCGTGTGTGTGTGTGCGACCTCTGTCCATTCTTCATTGCATGATGTAGCCTGTCGTGCCACAGTAGGATTAAAGTATCCCTCTCCCCAGACTGCCTTTTCCCTCTTCCCTCTGAACTCCTCCCACACACTATTTGTTTTAATTATAAGAAAACTTCCAGCCTCGGCCAAGCGAGACCAACCGACAATGACTTTTTCCTCTTCTCTCTGGCATTCTGCTCACAAATCTCAGGCCAAACTGTTTTTCTTTCTCTCCGTGTCTCTCTTTACATGATTCTCAGTCGGTGCTTTATTCCGTTGGGGTTATGACTGAGCAGAAAAGGGATGCATGTTGTCTGTGGTGGAATGTGGAGCTGAATGAGCCTATTTGACAAAATGGGATGAGAAAGTGTCGTATGTGCAGTTGGCCAAAAGGGAAATTGAATCATTCCGGGTTGGGAATGCACTTTGGGGAATAGCCCTGTTTTCTGTGTGTTGCGGTTGGAGCTGAGCTCTCTGAGGATTGCATTTTTCGTGCGTGCACGTGTGTGCCAGTGCAAGCGCTTGGGTGAACTGGCAGTTTCTGCTTTAATGCATCTGTTGCACTAGCATGTGTCCTCGGAGTGGGACGCTGTACAAAGCACGCATTGTCGATTGTGTCAAAGAGTAGCAGAGCTGCTGATGAGTGGGAGGTGGTGTGCATCTGCAGGCCTATTTTCTATTGTGTCAGCAGCTCAAACTTGCTCCCCACCTCTTGGATTGACTCAACTGTGGGCCGTGGGCCACGATCAAAAACGATCCCTTAAACCTGGAGGGACTCGCATTAGTTCAAGTGAAGTTTTGGAGGGAGGCTTCTGAACAGTTGTCAGTCACATTTATAGAAAGGCCTATCTCGCCATATGCAACTCACCAGAAGAAACGCTGTGATACATTTAAAGCGCTTAACCGATGTTCCCAGTAGACATAGCTTCATCGCCAAGTTAGAGCAGTTTTATTTCAGCAAAGGTGCCATAAGTAGTCTGACAGATGACTCTTCTGATGGTTCGGCGCTGATACTGTAAAAATGTGCATGTTTTTCTTTTGATAGACAAAAACATTTCATGCTTAATTTTTCTATCGTTTTCTGTTCCTTTCAGTTGGACCCCATTCCCGATGAGGTGCTGCAGCAGAGACCAAATGCAAATGCGGTACGGTCTATGGAGAAAGTAATCGAATTTCACAGTGAGTAGATCTTTTACATTTTTTTTCCTGCTGGCATTAGAAATAATAATTAGGTGTAACTAGCTTCCCTAAGGGTAAGTCAGGTAGTTGGTAAGCAAAGCTTCTAAATGCTAAACTTCACATTCAAACCCAGTTAGCGGAACATATTATATCTCTGCACACACTCTATCTGCATTTCGTTATTAGGTAAATACTGGTGCTCACTGCAACGTTCTGCCTCCTCGCTGGGTTATTCTTTGAGTGAGGCCCTCAAGCGTGAAGCAGAGGAAGCTGAGACTGTTTCTGCCATGGCCTCATTGTCTGTTGCAAACAAGCACGTTGGAAAGAGGTAAGTTGATTGTCGTCATTTACAGTCACTGGTTTACATTAGTGTACATTTGGCTCAGGAGGTAAAGCAGGTCATCACGATACCGCAACACCAGAGCCAGAGTTACCCCTGAAGAAGCTTTGCTTGTTTAGAGGGATTGCCAAGAAAAAGCCTAAAGTTAGGTTTACAAAGTTGCTTCTGAACAACAGAAGGTGTTTGCCCATAATGCACAGCACCTTGTTTAATGAAAACAAACACGGCACATCAGCACAAACACCTCACATCAAGTTGTTTTTCAGTCAGAGGACATTGGGAATCTTGTAGTCAGAATTAAATGTGAGGCTACAGTAAAACCGTTGCCCCGACTGGGCCAGGACACAACAATGATCCCAAGCACAATGGGATTGCTGAAAAAGAAAAGAATCAAAGTGCTGCAGTGGCCCAGTCAAAGTCCAAAGTGATTGAAGTGCTGCTGTGAGAGATAAATGAATCAATGAATGACTGCGAATCTAAAAAAACTGAAGCAAAGCTGCAAAGAAGAGTGAGCCAAAATTCCTTCACGATGTGAGAGAAGGAAAAAGTCAAACAGAAAATGATAACTTCTAGTTGTTGCTTCAACACGCTACTGAATCCTGTGAAAACTTTCTTTTACAGGACTCTTTCAATGCAGCCTTTTCCTGCTGTAACATTATATGTTGTGTTTGCTGTGAATTAGTTGAAACAGTTTTAAGCATCTGTTACTTCTCCTTTGTTCATAGTGTTATCTTTTTTTAACAGGGCTGAAGAGGAACCGATGGAAGAGGAAGCTCCTATGTAAAGAAACATCCACGACCTTTTTGATCGCTCAGACTCGTCTGTGGCATTTTATCGTGACAAAAATGGACCACTGAAGATGAGCGACCCTTTTGCTGATCAGCGGTGCACTGAGCAATCAGCATAAACGCGTTGCATTGCATTGCACTTAAAGACTTTTGGATATACGATTGTTTCAGCTATCCCGTAATGACAACCTCCAGTGCCAGTGCTTTTAAAACACTAGACAGACATACTTTTGATTGCCAGTGAGAACCATGCAGAGGACCTACAGTCATCTACTCTTCGTGTAATTCTGCTCTGTCCCTGCTTTATCTTCATCTCTTCGCTTTCGTGAAGACCACCATAGCTATTGTGATTGTTACTCTGGACTAAAGATGGGTTCTTGCTCTTTCCAGATATCTAAACGAGAGGGAAAAAACGTCAGTTTTCCATGTTGTTGAAGGTTACAGATGAGAAAGGTCACAAACCTGTTAGAGTAAAAGACATTTGTGCCTTTCCCCCCACCCCGTCTAAACTTGGTGGAATTTTTTTTGAACTCCACTGGAAGAGTTTTGCCTTAAAAATAGTTTTGGGACTGAGGCCTCTTCTCCCCAAGCCCTCACACATTTCTATCCTGGCAAGACATCCACTGCCTGCATGTTGTTGGCACATAGACTGAAGGACTTTGGCATGTTTACCTATAATTCCCTGCAACCAGCCTACTGTCTCTGCCCCCACCTTTTCCCCTCGTTTTCAGTGTCAGCTTGGAAGGTAGTTCCCAGCCACAAGTTGGAGGTGGCTCCTTTAAAAAGGAAATTAAGAGTTGGAATTGTATCGTTTAATCACATAGGCACCAGTTCTTCTTCGTCAGAGAAAGATATACGTAGCATGCACTTTACTGGAGCACTTGGACTTATGAAAGATAGAATCCTGTTTATATCGTATGTAGTAGTTACATAAAAATGAAGCCAAAGCATGACAGATTATTGTCTCTGTAGAGTATAACCACTTACCGCCCCACACATATAACAACGACTGAGCAGTGTCGGTATTTACATTAGAATTTGTCTCACTTTTTCAGACATTTGCCGAATGGAAATAAACTAATCTCACATGGGCTCATTTGTTGAACCAGCCCTCTCTTTAAGACAAGGACCATACCACCTGGGATTTTCCAGAGGGGTGTTCTGGAGCTTTCACAGCTGGCCTAACATCTTTCGATCCTTTCGATCAAGAACATCTGCTTTGCAAATGTCAGGTGATACGATGCAGGTGTGAATGTTTCTGCCTCTTCGTTTTCAATAAAGCACAAACTGTTCTCTCTATATTTTTTTAATAGTATGCAAACATTTTTAGGTGTTCTGCATTATAAAATGCAGTCCTCTTTTTGACAGCCCTTGGCTCAAATGCACATATTTGAGCTTTAAATAGCACATGTAGCTCAGCCCGTCCTCCTGGATTCTGAATCGTTTCGTTAGGCCGGGTCTCGTTACTAATCTGAGCATCAAATCTTTTTGAATCAGCATTTTTATATGTTATAATATTTTAGAAGACAAGATGTAAAATTTTCCTGCTCTGACTTTTTTGAAGTCAAGCCCATGATATAGCTCCCAGTCGCTCTGCACCACACACACAGCCAGCAGCTAGGTCGTAGTAGTTTAATTTAATAATTAAACAGTCCCAGTTTAGGACTATAGTGGCCCCTCTGATCAACATGCTAACTTCCTTCCAGCTTGTGTTTGGCCCTCTGGGCAACTACCTTCTGCTGCCTTTATTTGACCTAAAAACTAATCGTGTCTTTAATGTCGTTTTTAAGTGAACAGGAAACGGAGCGCTGTGGTATTTACTGTTATTTACTGTACATAGGACACTGATCTCCTGAGTATTCCTGCCACACACATTCACTATTTTTGTGGTTTGTTTTCCTCTCTTTCGCTTTTTTCTGCTTTTGAGCTCTAGTGACTTATTTTTGTACAATTTTCCTGTTGTTTTGTGCGTGTTGTCCACTCTCTGTTTCTCTGTTATGTTGTAAAGCTGACATACTTCACAGCAGGTGAGGGTTCAGACTCTGTTTTTAGTGGACGTTACATGAGTACGTTTTCTGGGTTCAGGGTTTTTGCGGGAGCGTTGGGATTCAAATGTTTCTACTTTGTATAATGATGGACAATTGTGTATTTACTGTCTGTTCATAGTAGATTTATATATAAAAAGAAATGAGTATATTATATATCTATACATTACAAAATGCTACGATCTTGTTTTTGAAGTTGGTATTGAAAAACAATACTTTCCGTGGGTCTTAGTTACAGTTGGCCCTTTTTAGGGTGTTACTGAAGGCACCTTCTGCTGTTGATCATGTGTTGAGCAGCATCTTACTGGCTGTTTTTTGTCTCTCAGCAGTAATGACTTTTTTGTTGTCTGTTTTGTTTATTTCATTAGTTACCCCATTGGTACCATAACACTGTTACAGTAGGTGTGCAGTCGCCCTCTGCTCAGCCTTGCATTTTAATGCACATATTTGTCAGATTCCATACCTTTTCTTTCTCGTGCAGATGTTCTTGCGCGCATATCTTGCCTGGCATCTGTTAAGTTTCAGTATTTCAAGAAATTTGAGTCTTTTTTGTTCCTCTTTGTTAAAGATTATCATCTGACGTATTTGAAAGAATAGGAAGAATAGCGAGGGCGGATTAGAATTGGAACACAGCCATTGCTTTTCCCCCCTGTGTTAAATCACCACGACGGGCCTTGCAAATGGTTTTGTATGATCAACGTTTATTTCCTTATCAGGCCAAGTATGCTTAGTTTTAATTTAAATTAACATTTTTCAAGTTCACAGCTGAAGTCTCATCAGCTTTGGTATGCAAGTTATGTTTCTGTATCTAAAAATCGCAGTTTGATCACAGTAACAGCCAAGCAGGACCGAGGTATCGATGCGTTAAAAAAAAAAACAGGAAAAAACACGTTTGATTTTCTTTTTTGGGGGGGTAATTTCAATCAGACGTACAAGAAATAAATTTGCTTATTTTAACTGAATGTATCTAGCAGAGATCTTCCCTCTCCTTACTAATGCACCACTAATGTCTTTAAGTCTCAAATCCTTTCCGTAACTTTTGTAGTTGAGATATGGATATGGTAGATTGTTTCCACCATCATCTTTTTTTAGTAATTTTCTAAAGATAATGTCTATACCAATACAGTTTGCATTAAATCGTGCATAAAGTAAATTCTGCCAAAACAAAACCTCTGGTCTGGTTGCAGCAGGGCATCTTTTATTATCATTTTTTAGCTTTTTCTGTACGTTCCCTTTTTGTGAGACACACATTGTTTTCTCCTCCTTTGTAGATGTTGGCCAGCTTCTTTGTGTGTGTGATACTTGCGTACTTTCATAGTCGGGATATGAAAATGCATATAATCGGGCTATCCTGAATATGACCTCAGCTGGGATATGCTGACATCTCGGCTCATTTTAACACACTTGAAGAGATGCCTTTCAGTAACCCAGCCCAGAACATTCCCAGAACCTTTGCACAACAGTGCCAGTCATGGCTTTTCTTCTGTTTAATGCTTTCGTTTCTCAAACGCTGCCAAAACTAGCACTGTCTGGCTACTCTGGCCATCTGTCTTCACTGTTAGTCTTAAAACAATGTCCAGTAACCAAAAAGAAAAAAGCAGCATTCCATTTTGGTGTAATTTCCATTTATTATAAGGTAAATCTTTTCTTTCTTTTTTTTAACCCTCGCAGGTCTGAGAGCTGTCTTGTTTCTGTAGATGCCCCGGTCTGACCCCACGCAGCTCCTCCTCTTTTCTCCCTGCATGATCCGTCTGTCTGCATGCATTACCTGTCTGTCTGTCCCCTGCCACACACCAGCACAAGGGATCAAGCACTGAAGGACTTTCACTGTATCCAAACTATTTTTATCTCTTTGCTTCTCTTTCTGTTTCTAATATGGAGGAATTTGGGTGCTTTCCATGTTGTGCTTTCACCTGTAGCGAACGAATCATCAAACCTGGCAGACTTAAGTTGAATAAGTCACAAAAAGAAATAGTATCAAGCACAGACAATAGATTTTATTGTATTTATGTAGAAAGTAAATTGTTTGGTGGGATGCTTTGTAAACTATAAGACCAGAATGGACTGTCTTTTTTTTTTTTTTCCCCAAACCAGGCGAGATGTGACTTTGGAGGATTTTCAGAAGATATTTGTGTTTTCTGTCACGTCTGAACTCATCAAAGGGCTCCATCCAGACGCCAGGTCATTGTTACAGTTGTCCATTCCAGTAAATAAGCCAGTTATCTCTTTGACCACTGTGGTTCAGAAACAAACAGTTCTAGGTTTACATATGTATAAAATGCATATTCTTTTTTTTTTATCAGTTATGTTTTTGACTTGTTCCACCATTGTTACAAAAATAGTACATTTTTCTCGGGAACCTTTGCTCTAACATGTTGTCTTTGACATGTACATTATAAAGTATTGTTTTGAAAAAAAAAAAACCCTCAATGTGTGTTTTTATGCTTTTACTGTTTGCTGTAATTTCGAAGAAAAAGCATGAAGGCAGACGTTCAGGATGTGTCCTCATACGCGATAAAAGAAATACTACAGAGATTTAAAGGGATTGCACTTAAAAGTCCGAGTGCAACAGCATATCCGTATCTGCTTCCATCGCTACTTTGCAGCAGTTTGTTGTGGTGGGTAATGGTTGGAGACTAGACAGAGTTAACACCCACCCATCCAAGTGAGTCAATACAATAGTTAAAATGTAAATATCAAACTTTACAGCATTAAAAAGCTCACAGGTCCAAGGCTAGTGCAAAAAACTCATCCATCTGGATCTGTTCAAGGTCAAAATCAGGAGGGTGGATGGTTTGACTGAGAGGTGTGCCAACACAGCAGGGTGTAGCTGATGGTTGAATCTGCCAAGCTTCGCCTCCAGTAATTCCAGTCATAGTCAACTGGACCTCATGCTAATATTTATGATGATGGTCCATCCATGCATCCATTTTCTTAACTGGTTATCCAGTCCTGGAGCGTATCCCAGTAGATTCGCCAGTTAAACTAATATGCTTTTGGCCAAATCTCCTGCGATGTATATTGACCGCAGACTGTTTGGTCAGATATTCTGCTCTAACAGAAGCTAAAGGTCCGAAAATCCCCAGATTTGATTTTTCTTTCAAGCTTGTAATCTTTAATCCAACCAACAGCCAAAAAACGGAGTCAATTTATTTATATTGCACATTTAAACACTACAGACGACGACCAAAGTGCTGCACAAACAAAGTCATCAAAAACAAGCAAATGATTTAAGACCAAAAAAACTTAAATTAATAAAAATATAAATGACAACAGTAAATAATACAAATTAAAATAATGAGAGTGAAAGATGGCACACTAAATTAAAGCTAATCTGAAGCTAAAGAAGCTATCACACTGCACACAGCTCCCTCTGCAGGCACACACGTTTTTTATAAATGTTAACATTCAAAGTTGCGCTCCCCAGTTCCTGCAAACAGCCTTCAGTGTAAAATTGGGGTAGTGTGCCTTTACGTCCAGAGGTGGGCATCATTGGCAAGAACGGCAACAAGGGCCCCACAGTAGCTTTGACCAGGATTAAACACCCATTTGGAGAGGTCAAAGGTCTTAACCAGCGTTGAATCCCTGATGGTGGTGGAACTAACGCTAAGACAACAGTCCAAAAACAAACAAAGCCAATCCCGACTTTCCTCCCCTCAAATAAATATACATCGCTGTGCTTTCGGTCAGAGTCTGAATTCAGTGAGTAACAGTGTAAATAACACCACTGCGGCAGGATTTGTACTCTTGTCAGGTTTGAAGCACCATGCAGTGTAAAAGACAAATGAGAAGACAACATCTGGTTTCTTGAGAAAATGACATTCAGCTGAGGCGTGAGGGACAATATTTACCATCTTAGAGATGCTGAAAAGAGCTCTGAAAGCGCTACTACTAAAAACAACGACAGTAAAGCTGGGAATGTGCTCTTTTATGGTTCCTCTGTGCCTTGAGATGCTCTAATGGCGTGCCTGTGACACACACAGACTGCCCGTCTCACCTTAAGTTCACCGTATTCCCGCTATGCAGTGACACGCAACCCCCGTGGCCTCTAAGTCAGGTCAGGTCAGAGAACGGGTGAAGCCCTGCTAGTTGAACTTTCCCCCCTCCTGAAGCTCAACCCACAAGATGGTTTCTTCTTCCACAACAAAGAACTGAAAAGTCAGAACCCCCCACCCCTTATTTTGTTTCCCTCTCATTTCCCTGCAGTGACATTCTGGTCTGCCGCAGCTTTCTTGCCTTGCTCATCTTCCTCCAGCGTCAGCCGTTATCAGTCAGCTCTGTCATTACCCAGCCGCCCGTATGCGTAAAAAAAGGCCTCATCCTCCCAGCTGTGCTCATCGCCGCACTTTTTAATTGCAGGTTCGAGTGACTCCAAATGGGCGATGAGGCTTTGGCCAGTTGCTTGGATGACATATAAAACTAATTATAGAAGAGAGTCATTAGAATTAAATTTGGATCTTCAGCACACAAACATCAGCTATATTTAACAGGTTCTAACAAACATGTACGTTGGGATCACAGAGGCAGCCCAGTCGAGTAATGTCTGTGAAGTCTTGGAGAAGGAAAGGTCGACGAAATGTTAGACACAAAATTAGAACAAATCCAGCAGTTTCTCTCGACTTGTTCTATTCCAAGCATGACTTTGGAAACAATGGAAATGAACGTGAGGAGCCTGTGGCCGTTTGCTGTTCTTTCCATCGGATGTTCCGTCAGTCCGGCTGACACTTCTGATCCATAGTGTATTTGAAAAGCTGTGCAGCATTTGCTTATCTTGCTACTGTGTGTGTTTAGTCTACTGTTCGGTGTGCGCTGACATCAAAAATGGAAAGACACACAGACACACACATGGCTGGAAGGTTCTGCAAACAGAACAACAGTAGGTCACTCTCAGCTTGGGTTTCAGGACTAAGTACGAAGTTCAGTGACGGACAGCAGCACATACTGTACATCCAGTGATCAGCCACATTAAAACCACATGCTTAATGTTGTGTAGGTCTGCCTCTTGCCAACAGAACAACCATAAACCCATCTGGGAATTTCCACGGGACCGCCGTGGACGTCCTGCGGTCGTCTATAACAAGGACATTAGCAGCGGATCCTTTGGGTCCTGTGGATTGTCTGATGGAGACTCCGTGGATCAGGCTGTTCTTCCACATCCCACAGATGCTTGATTAGTTTGGTATTTGGGGATTTTGAGGGCCAAATCAATGCCTCGGGCACTGTGGTTTGTTATTCAGCTGTTCCTGAGATGTTGTTGAGGTGTGGCTGAGCACACTGTGGTTCTGGAGGAGGCGAAGGACAATTTAAAATCCTTCTCCTCATATACAGGGTCTTTAATTGTTAGACCCCCATCTCAGTGCATTATCACACCCAAAACAGTATTTTGCACTCAGACTGTGGGCTTACTTGTTGTTCCTAGAGAACTGGAGGCAGAGCCTTCAGCTTTCAGGCATCTCTTCTGTGGAACCAGCTTCCAGTTTGGATTTGGAAGACACCTCCTCTACTTTCAAGATTAGGTTTAAAACTTTCCTTTTTCATAAAGCGTATAGTCAGGGCTGGATCGGGTCACCCTGAACCCTCCCTTAGTTACACCGACTTAGGTCATTGCTGCTGGGGAGTTCCCATGATGCCCTGGTTGTTGCTTCTTCACTCACTGTGTGTTTATACACCTTTCTGCATAACTAGTTATTATTAATCTCTGGCGCTCTTCCACAGCCTGTCTTTTCCCGTCTCCCTCCCTCCCAACCAGCAGATGGCCCCGCCCCTCCCTGAGCTTGGTTCTGCCGGAGGTTTCTTCCTGTTAAAAGGAAGTTTTTCCTTCCCACTGTTGCTAGATGCTTGCACATAGGGTTTTTTTTTATTGTGCTTGTCTTCTCTGTATAATTGCGGGGTCTTTATCTTACAAAATATAGTAAAGCGCCTTGCAGTGACAGTTGTGACTTGGCCCTATATAAATAAAATTGAATTGAAGTGACTGAGAAAATTGATGCTGTTATTATTATTTACAAATGTTCTCTAGATATGCTACTAATAACATTATTGTCTATTGTTTTTAATTCCACAGTAATCGTAATCATGAATCCGAATGTTGCTTGTTTGAAGCCGTGCCACCAGCGGCGTCTCCAGGTCTTCAGACGGCTTGAACTGTGATGTGGATTTAACCGCTGTGTCCTCCAGATGGACCTCAGCGTTTATAGTGGTGCCTGTGCAGAGTGTGAAAAAAATACCAACAAATTCTTTTTGGGTTTTCGAAGCAGTGAGTAAATATTTTATTTTTGCCTTAAATTATATTTCAGAGTATGCACTGTATGAATATATTAGCTGTTTAGTTCTCCTTTCTCTTGAATGTAGTGAAAAATAAACGAGAAGGTTGGCTCCTGAAGTGGCGTGACCTGGTGACTCCTGCTGACCCTGCAGTCATCACTAGTGCTAATGATGCGCAAAGGAAGGGGGGGGCACATCACCCTACAAACACAGACCCTCGTCTCCTCCCCGGCCTGCAGACAAATCAAATTTTACTGCGTTGTCTGTGAGCAGCTATCAGCCTCGTTACTGGCTCTCAGCCACGGTGAAGGGAAATTATACATATTCATATTTGTAAACTGTGGTTTACCAGCAAAAGCACTGATTTGTTGGTGTCTGGCCGAACTCACTGTGGGGTGAGTTAGAAATATTGATCAACTGTTATTATAGCTAATGTGTTTTTTTGTGTGTATTTGTTTGTGAGTAAAAAAAAAAACCAGTGAAACCTTAGAGAAATGTTTCGTTCTTCCACCGTCCTTCGCCTGAACCTGATAGCAAGGCTGCAATTATTGTTTGGCTGACATCACTGACGCTAAAGTTGGATATTTTCTAACTTGGTGTGACGATTCACACAATTTTTTTTTCAATCTTATGAAGGGATAATGCATATTTAAATGCACAATAACAGATGTTGGCTGTGTTAGTCAGAAATGGATGCAGTTTATATATATGTTTGCATGCATATAAGGTGAGGTCAGATGGACTTTAGAGAACACCAGAGGTTGTGTATAATAAACACACATAATGCAGGTCCAGGCCACAGCTGCATGCATATTTGTGCTCTGCAATTATGCTTTATCTATTGCTTAATTGATCACATTTATTTCTTAATGCAATCCAGACCTGATATCAATTGATGCTCCAAAAAAAAGCTTTTGTTTTGACAGTCTGTCATAAAAGACTCCTAAATAACACTTCATACCCCAGAGAGGATTTCAACAAAAGCATCTGCCTCCACATTAATTTGGAATTTGGTCTCTCTGCTTTCCAGAACTGAGTGTGATTGCCTTCACTGTTTTTATAACAACAGTAATCTCATACAGAGAGATACGAAAACAACATGACAGATCAGACGTTGTCTTTTTTTCACGTGGCAGCAGCATCAGATCGTTTTTTTTTAGTACATCACAAATCAGAAGTGAAAGGTGTTTTCAGAACTGCACTGCAGATGTGTTTGTCACACAAAATGGGGAAATAAAATACCCCAAAGAGACACGCAGTGAAGGGCAGCAGTGTGGGGATGAGAGGATGATGTGCACACTGCGACTCAGAGCTGTAAAATGCAGGAAACCCTTTGATAAGCACAGAGATGACAGAGAGTAGGTATGAGACCTGAACTATGTGCATGCAGTGAACTTTTCTTTTTATAGGGCCGATGACAGACACACAAAATCGGGGTTATGAGGATATTTAGGAGTGCTTTAGAGTGCCACGCCCTTTAATGTAGGATTAATGGAGGATGTACCTCAGCAGTGTCGTGTAAAGTCTGTTAAGTTTGAGGCTGTAGGTCAGGATCGAAGCAGACTGAGGGAAAAAAAGGGTTTGCTGGTGGAATTCAACGATCAGTCGTTACAAACTATCCCATACACCAAACGCTTTCTGTTAGTGTAATCAGCATAATCAGCAATCAGCAGATGCATGATGAAGAGGAAGGAGCTGACTGTGAGTGACGACGTGTGGTGACTGTAAGAGGCATAAAGCTGCTTAAGAAAAATCTAAAATATTGAGTTTCCACCTTCTTTGAAGAAATAAAATCCTTATATTTAAGAATATGAGCCTGAGATATGACAGTAATGCAGGCACATGCTTCTGTGTAGGATCTCAGGGCGCCTGAATAAATGATGGAATGAAGGAAAGGTGGAGACGAGCTTAAGAAAAATGCCAGAATCTTCTGTTTTTTTTCAGGGCAGCCTCGACAGCTCAGTCTCTGCCAGGTTTCTCTGAACTCTCAAACTATCACACACTCTCTCCTCGCATTTGAACTTCTGCTCATTTACCTTATACACAGCAGTTTATTGCTTTGTTAGTGAAGATGTCCATAATGTCAGCACCGGTTCATATAAACACAGAAAGAAACGCCTGCAGTTTCATTTTTATTTGTTTTATGACAGATGGAGGATCTTTATGTGGCTTGTTTGCAGCTTTTGTTGTGTTTGCATGAAGCATTTTTCTCCTCTAGTGAGGCCAGTGTATGCATAAAATACTGAATAATAAAGAGCTGTCTTGCTCAAAGTAGTTTAATTTCTTAGCAAGAATACCTTTTTAATCACCCGTTTCATCAGTCTTAACTTGATAAAATAAACCTTCACAACAGGGGAACCAAAGAGAAAAATCAGATATGGCTCAAAACTTTGAGGCATATTTGAAGCTTGACTAATGCTTTGTGTATTCCCTCAGTGGCAGCCTACACAGCTGACTTCCAGCCTTGCCAGCAAACACATACAAACAAATACACACACAGAGAGAGAGAGAGAGAGAGAGAGTTGAGCCAACATCACCCTTCAAAGTGGTAAAAGGTTAACCTTTGATTTTTTTTTAACTTAACCAGACGAACACAGAATACCGTTTGAGGCACACAGAGTGTAAACCTTTACTTTATTCCGTTTTTTAGTGCAAATTAAAGTTTTGTAGCTTTTTCCGTCTGATTTTACGGGAAACATCTGGATCTCTCGCACCACTGGAGCGGTGGCCCCGGGTGATTCTGTGCTGCTCAGCTGTGAGGGCCTGGGATAATGAGCAGGTATCAAACGGGCTCCTATGGATAAGCCGGCCTTGGTAGGAAGGGCTGCACAACAACGTCCAAGACCACCATGCCAAAAGTGACTGCACACTGTGGCGTCTGTTCATATTTTTTTTGAAACATTGTGAAAGATTTAGAAAAGGATTCTGGCTATTATTGCTTAAACTCTTAGAGATTAATTAGTTAGAGCTCACAGGAATATGCGCTTGTTATTATACAGAAACTCCAGTGAGTGTGTTTTGGCTGCCATGCGGCTCAGGTATAGCATGTGTAAATTCACCACATTTACAATGGCCTGATCCTTACCCTTCATGCAGGGAGGGTCGTGCCATTCCTCGAGCAGTAAGACTGGGACTGGTCACACCGTCTTTATCAGATAAACCAATCTATTTTAAAAGGTTGAAATGAATATAGGTCACTCTCGGTTTCTAAGTGATGGAAAGCTCTTGAATTTCAAAATAAAAGAGGCTCCCTGCTGCACAGACTCCTCACACTGCCACATGCTCGTCACTTTTATTTTTAGTAAAAGTGTTTGACGGCAGAGTGCCGCATTACCATATTCACAAACCTACAGGAGGATAAAGCCACGGTGGCTGCAGGTGGCTCCTAATTGAGGCCGCGTTCAAAGACCATTAAGAAAAAATCAGACTCAGCGTCACTCATGTAGAGGCTTAAATATTTAGTAACACAAGTATTTTATAAGACCAGCTCAGTGAAGATCGCTGATTCTTTATACAGCTTTTCACCGGAGAAGCCGGCGGTTCAGTGCGGGAAAAAGTAATTTGAAAGTGCTGTATTTAAACCAGGGGGCAGGCGTTTGTTTTACTGGTTGATAAAATTAGGCTACCCAGTTATTCCAGCAGCAGACCCACAGTGCACTGTACACAGCTGAAATAGCCACAAAGAGTCAGCCATCCATTTACACTAACAGCCCCACGTTAACAATGAGGTCCTTTTAGTGTTTAGATTGCATCTAACCACGGCTGGGAAAACGACATGTAAACAGTTTGGATGTATTGACTGAGCGGAGATTCAAAGGAATTTCTTCAGTCATTTAGGAGGGGTCTTTGGGTTTTTTTTTCCATACTACAGGCAGAGTTATTGTCCTTATCTGCGGTTTTTTGGGGGCTCCCTGCTCGTTAGGAAGCACAAAGGCATCGCCATTTGAAATGATTACTCGTTATTTAAGCGTACAAACATTTTATATGACCCAGTTTGAAACTGGCTCGAGTTTCCTGCACTGTTAATGAAGCTGTATTATTTTATGGTCTGTTTTTTCTCTCGGTGTTTTCTTTCCATAACAAGAGGAGGGGCACGTTCTCACACCCAGCGGAGAAAGAGGGAAAGAATGTGGTTTACATGGGAGCCGTATTCTTTTACGCCCATCTAAAAAAATTGGCAATTTTTTTTTAATTTTATATTTATTTCTTTGATGTATTTTTATTTGAATTTAATCAGCAGAACTACATGTTCTAGCCTAAAATATATAACTCGAATAAAAAAAACGGAACGTATTTCTTTCAAAAAATACGTGTTTTAATAAATAAGCAAAACAAACCAAAAAAAATGTACACTGGACGGAGTTTGGATGGAGACTTGCTAAAGAAAGTCGATGAACTAAATCCATGCAGCGAAAAAAAAATCTAAATTGCATTGGTCCCTTTACAGGCTATAGGCGTACTTATACAAGTATTTACAAAATGCATTTATTTATATATATTTATAATTTGGTTTAGTCTTTAAAAACAAAACAAAACACAAAAATAGATTTACTTCTAAAAATGATTAAAGGATGGCTTTGGTGGAATACAGGCCGTGAATCCGAGCTATTCGCTGTAACATCTTTTAGGCCTACACACATCACAGGGCTCTGGCTCTTTTCCTGCTTCCCCCGCTCTCTCTTCCACAAACTGCTCCGGACGATCAGAAGCAGTGCGATGGGTCGACATCCACACTCACTCCCAGAGAGTTTGTAGTTGTGGCTCGCATTACGTCTCTGCGCCATGCCTTTGAGGTTCATGGGTTCTTCAATAATCCCTGTGGTCTTCATACTTTGTAGAAGTTAACAGTCTGCAAAAGAAACAGGGAGAAAGAAATGTGGGGGAAATGTTATTGATCAGGAGGGATCACGTGTGTGGACAGTGACAGGCTATCTATCGGCTCTGGCTTTTCGGGGGGAGGACATCTGGCGTATTTTACGCACGTAAGGGCTCAATTAGCACGTGCGAACTAATGAATGAATCAATTCTTAGCCACGGAGCTGAGTAAAACCGCATGGAGGCAGGGAAGCAGCGTGGTTTTGAATGCGAATGTACTTCCACAGCTGCTTTTATTCGGGGCTTCGGTTTTAAAGCACCTGAGTAAATTCGGCGTTAGTGGACAAGCCTGAAACAATAAAATCCAATTCCTCGGAGCAAAGTTAAGCCCCGAGTTATTATTGAAATAAATCACGCGGCTCACCAAGGTCGCAGTTTGTTTTGAAAGGCCCCGCAGTGTGTCCACAGCCCGGTGTGAATTATTCATTTTGCTGCTAAATTAAAAAATGTTTGTTGTTACTTTTCATTCCAACTATATTTTGGATAAACCTGAAGTCCGTGAGAAACCCCAGCGCCCGTTTAACTCTGCCTTTTTAACGCTATCAAGCCACGCGTCGGAATATTTTGAATCTAGCCAGCATGTCGCCTTCAAATTTAAAGCAAATCACGGTGAAGAGCCTGATATCAGATTCAGAGGAGCTCCGAGGAGCAGTCAGGACCGGACAGGCTTCGATCTTCACATCGGGCCCTGAGCCCTGTCGGATATTTAAAGGAAGGTTACAGCGACTAAAACAAGACGCATTCCTGATTACTGACATCACTAATAGAGTCACTGTTACTCCCTCTTTAATACCCTTTTGCTAAAATAAAAAAAAAAGCTCAAATTAAAAGTAAAACCTCCAAAAACAGTGCCATCTGTCCCAGCTGCAGGTCAGCTGTAGAGTAACCAGTCCACCAGATCAGGGAGCAAAGCAAGCCCGAAGAAAGTAACGAGCCTGCGTGTTAATGCGGGCTCTGTTTTTGTTGTCTTGCACTGGCCTGAACTTCCCCGTCCAGCCGCAGGAGCTGCCCATTCCTGCGGTCTCCACACAGGAAGGCGCTCTGTTGTGGATATAAATTACCCGTAGTGGCACTACAGCTGCGTCTTGGCCCTTTAAAAAAAAGAAAAACTAGGGTCCTTATAAGAGGGACTACAAAAGTTTTTAAAAAAAATAAAAAAAATAAAAACTTAATTTTTTGGCAATAAATAGAAGAGAGCAGCAGATGTGGCACCTACTTAATGCCTGCATGTAAACAAGTTCCGCGACTATTATTTGTATTCATTCCTCCGCCTAATCCTTCAAATAAACACGAGCCCATTTTTCACATCCCTCTGCTTCACTCAAGTCTCGGAACATCAAATTGATATCATGGATTATTCTGTCCCCGAGAGTTTGCGCGCGGACAGGCAGGGTTTAAAAGATGCTGCGGCCTCGTGCTTAAAGTTTGAACATTTAAAAAAAGGGATGGGGACACGTTTGACGCACTGGATGCCTGTCACCTACACATCTGGCTACAGTTTCCCTCCAGACACGTGGTCAAGTCGTCACCTGATAACGACTCTTTTTTTTAAGTAAAGTTCAAAGTGAAAATAAACAGAATTTGGGGGATGACTCCCGTAATGCGCTTCATAACCGTTTTACCATAAGGCGTTATATCTGCCTACAGCGGCGCCTTTACAAACGAGCCCTTCATCGTTATTACTTCTTTTTCCTGCTGTAAACACTGACATCATCGACTTTTTTCTTTCCGGGCTTCGTGCTACCCACCGCTTTGGCATTGGAAGTGACGGTCTGTGGGTGCTAGTGAGATGCTGACATAGACCAAGCGCCCTCCATCCTCCACACAGAGAACGCATAACTGAGTCTTTCGTGCGCTACGTAACTGCAACTGGACATCTTGCTGTCCATCTCGTCGCTCTGCAGCACCTGACAGAGAAAGTCGATGTATCTGGAGGCCAGCTTCAGCGTCTGTATCTTGCTGAGTTTGTCCGACGGCAGTGTGGGGATAATTTTGCGCAAAGACGCAAAGGCCTCGTTCAGAGACTGAGTCCGTTGCCTCTCCCGGACGTTGGCCAGGACCCGCTGGTTCTGCAGCTCCTCGAACGACTGAGTGCTGCTCGGACTCGGCTTCTTCCCCCGTTTCACCGGACCCGGGCTGCTGCCGCTGCTGTCGTCGCTGGACTTTTTGCTGTGCCTCCTCTTCCTCGCGAAGCTTTTCTGTTGTCTGTCCAGCTCCTCCTCGCTGGTCACCAGACTATCCACAGGGGAAACCGGAGAACTGGAGCCCTCTTCCATTTCTTTCTTGAAGAAATGCAGAGATAGAGAGGAAAACACGCTGTCCACCTTTGAAGCCGTGGTTACAAAAATTGTATAGATATCCTTGAAGCTGAGGGGAATAATTTCGAGATGGGTCTCTGCGCGTCTTACTTTGGAAGGAACTATGGTCAAAGTGGCGGTTGGCACGATTCTCCTCGTGCAGGAAGTTTTTTCCTTACAATATTTTTGGAAACGGTATCCCGGCGTCAGATGCTAAATAGGTTTAAGAGTGGAAGGGGAGGGGTTTTGAGGTGCGGAGGGGGAGCTAGTGTGCGCCTTGGTGTTCAGCAAGCGGGAGGGACCAGTCATGGTTTCGTGTATCATAGAAGACTTAAACAAGACTCGTATTTACTGTCAGAGGCCAGGGATGACCGACTTACTCTGCTCTTATTTTCTTTTCCCTTTTTAGCATCGGTGGTCCCTAGAAGGAAAAAAAAAGTACAGTTTCTTTACGTGGAAGAAAATTACGTTCACTATTTTTACTGAGATGATGAAATGACTCATAATTTAACAAAAAATAATTTAATAAAAAAGAAAAAAAATGTCTCGTTCTTCTTGGAATATTTGCAATGATATTTTTGACATATATCTATAGTTAGTTTACATCTTAAAGTTAAAGTTTAATAATAATAATGATAATAACAATAACAGTCTTTCCTCATAAAAATATTTTCCAGATTTCTTAAAAGGTCGCTGGATTTGAATTAAAGTAAAACATGAGCCAGAGCCTTTAGGGTCAATAAAACTATCAAATTAACTGCAGTATAAAATCCATTTGTTCTTGGAGAGTGACGGCTTTGTGCCACAGTCGCTCCCTGCGAGGCCTTTTACAGCCACACAAACCTTCCGTGTACCGTAAAAACAGAGTTTTAACGCCAGTGTAAAGTATGCGCACCGCGGAGGGCGATTTACGCACAGACTCGTCGGACCGGTGGAAATATATCCGCTTGATATTTAATCGAATCAAGTCTGTGCGCACTCGCAGCTCCTATAATGTGGAAGTCAAACAGGAAGGAGGCTTAAACTAACCATCGAGCTCTCCGGTTTCTGCCGATACCTCCAATGAACGGTTTTCCATGCGTTTTGTCAGCGGCCCACCTCTTCATCTGTCACGTCGTGTTTTCCCTACACAGAGCGGCGCACAGGTGGCTCATATTATAGAGCTGAATTTATCCACTGCCAAAATCTCAGTTTGTCCAAATCAGCTGACTGTGACCTCTGGAGATTTCTTTAACTTCTTTGTTATCAGTTTCTGACTGGAGAGCATTTCAGCTCCCATAAAGCACCAAAATATAACCAGTTATTTTATTGTTATTGAAAAAAGAGATCGGACAAAAAATATGACAGTCGGATGAAATAAGATGTTCTATTTCAATCAAATGCATTTTATTCGACTCTTGGGGATAAATCCGACTTTCACTTAGTTACAGGAAATTGGACTAATATTAGTAATAAGACTGTGTTGAAGATAAAACAAAACATTTCCTAATGAAGATTAATGAACGAGAGCGTGTATATTTTACTTTCTTGCAGCAGGGGCTATATTTATAACCGGTATTGCATGATGTTCATGTATTTATTAAAGAAACAGAAATTTAACTGCTAATGTAAATCCAACGAAAATCAAACTGGTCCAAGAATGACATCATTAACAAGCAATTTAGCTAATTTACACACACACACACACACACACACACACACACACACACACACACACACACACACACACACACA
>NW_005187701.1:231008-258426 GCF_000239375.1 Pundamilia nyererei | reverse complement strand
AATCACGTTACAGCAGCTCGACTGTTAGGCGTGTTAATAAAAACAGAATGTAATGATTTGCCCATTATTTAAGATTTATATTAATTGAAATAGTACAAAGGCAACATAAAATATCAGAACTGAAAATATTTATTGTTCTGTGTTAAATTACATGCTCGGTTTGAATTTGATGGCAGTGGCACGAGGAGCCGTGAAGTTTCAAGTATGAAGTAAGCAAACGTTAAACTCCTGAGAACTTGGTGTTGCTTATGCGAACCGAGTGTGCTTTGTGTTCTAGGCGTCACCGGTAATGGTTAGTGTCACTCTACTTTTACGTAGTGCCAGATGCATTAATTCAGACCGTGGCATGCCCCGGGCTAGGTCCAAGTGTGGTTACACATTTTACTGGCCTCCTTCATACAGCTTCTACACGAAGAAGGAAATGTTTCACACATGCAAATATGAAAGCAATGCTCGAATATGCACAAGAGCAAGTATGAAAGAGGGAACATGCACCTGAAGGAGCGTGCACAAAATTGCACACACTTTCCCCCAATTATGACCTCTGACCTTCTGCTCCCTGGCTGGGCTGCAGGAGGCCCCTGGGAGAAGGGTTGACTTGCAAAGTATGAGACTGATCCTGTGCAGTGACTATGAGGTAGGCTTCTCACACACACACACACACACACACACACACACACACACACACACACACACACACACACTTCACAAAAAGAAGAAGAATGGGACCTTAGCTGACACTTTTCCACCCACTGTGTGCTCTAGGCAATGCTAAGCAGGTGCCCACTCAAAAGTCAAGCAAAGCTTGTAAAAACACTTTTCACACTAACAGAGTAAAAATAATTCAGCTAATCAAAAAACGTTTAACTTGATGTGCTGCTGAGGTAGTTTAGTTACCATGTGTTGTTTCTTTATTCATAATTCAAATACATCTCACCCAGTGTTCAATGACATCGAGAGAGGCTGTTGGCTCTTGGAAGATAAAAACACAGCCAAATACTGTAAAATGAAGTGAGACAGGGGGGAGAGAGAGGGATGACTTGCCTCTCAGATCAAAGGTGAGCTTGGGCCGTAACTCAGCGTAGCAGGATGACGTACTTCTGTCTCGTCTGACACCTTTAAGACCAGCTCCACATGAGCCGAGGGCAAGGCCTTAATAAGCGCAGAGCCTTTCTGCTGTCACTGCAGCAAGAAATGCATCCCTGCTGCATGCACCGCCTCATAAACAGAAAAGGACAGAGATGAGGAGTGAGAGTGAGAGGTGTTGAGAGACAAAAAGCAGTTTCAAAAGAAAAAGAAAGAAAAGAGATGAAATGGCAAACAAAGAGGCCAAATGTACGGACGTGTGATGATTCACAGAAGACTTTGATCTGACGTGGAGGGTCACGGATGTGTGAGGAAAGTCAGGAAAGAGATGATTTGTTAGAGGCTGCGATGAGTGAAGTTTTGCTGTGTGTCTGACAGATTTGGTTACCTTTGACTTCACCACTATCCCGCCATCCCCAGACACTCGTGAAGTCTCACCCCAAATGATCTTGGAAAGAGGAACTAGCTTTGGCCTGCATGCAAAGTCGTGTACAGTCTACATTATCACCTGATTACGGCATGCATCAGTGCATCCACATTTGCCTTTTTATATGTGCACTTAACATGTGCGGATCTGCGCGTGCGGCTGTGCCAGAAAGTGATTCAAGATGAACCAGAGATCAGCAGAGGAAGGCCCAGCTGCTTTTCATTGCACAGAGTACGGTGTCTATTACCAGGAGTGCAATCGCTTTTAAAGCTACTTGTAGCACCACTGCTTCCACTGGAGGAATCCTTTACATATCTATACAGGAATCCAACCCTGCGACTTGAACCAGCCACAAAGCACCTAACGACAAGGGATTTTCTCCGAACAGGCTGTGAGGACCACAAGCAAAAAGAAGAGTACAACATTTCCAAAAGGTCAGTGCTATCTATTGACAAAAAGAACATGAGTGATCACCGCTGATTAGTATTGGAACAAAACAGAAAACAAATGTTAGCCATCTCTGCCGCTGCTGTTTTGTAAAAGCGTGTCTGTTTCCAGAGTTTGAGAAAAAAAACATGAATGTCTGTTTTATTGCGCAGTTCTCTTCCAGTAAGTTGTGAAAATATGACTCACAAGTCAGCTCCGAATAAGAACTCGCGCGTCATACTTACTCAAAGTCCTTATTTAAGGTCGAATGAATGCAAATACATTTAGAAAACCAACAAGACATGTTTTGTAACTTCAAAAGGCCGATAGCATCAAGGAGAGAAAATTACACATCGCTGCCTTTCCTGCTAAAACATTTCTTTAGGGATACATTGTCCCAAACGTGCAATCGCAGGCTTGCGTTTCTTTGAAAGCACGAGACTGCCACTTGTTTCTAATAAGAGCCCGTATTTAGCAGAGGCCTCCACAGTAAATGAAACAACAGGTAATATCAATGAGTGGTACATATTGGACTATAAAACCATAGGGTCACCTGCACTCACAGAGCGAGTCCTCAGTAACGCCCAGAACCCATTCATTCATACATCCACACTGCGCCATTCCTCGGCCCCGGGGCTGATGACAAGGTGTTTCTGAAATCGCATTAGGGGCCCTTTCATAAAGGTTTCACTGGGGAGTGTGTAACAGCTTGAAGCATTTAGACTTTGTTTAATACGATGCAGACTCGCTGCTCGATGCTTTGTCTCCTGGGTGGAAAGGGGCCCGGGATGCCAGAGACCCCCACTGTTAGAGTTTGCTTTGATATCTGGAGGTGGAAGGGGAAATAGAGCAGAATAACCCCTGTCCTACACAGACACAAATACACGCCTATATGTATACACACCATCAGCCCACACCCACACCAAAACCTGTGCACGCAGTACCTGACTCTGCCTGGCTGCCCTGCAGAATTATGGCCATCCGATGAAAAAGCCAAGCTTTGAAGTGCAGCTTTCAGCGGCTTTACACCCTATGGGAGAGCTGCCTTAAGAAAAGAAATCATGATCTATAGTCACATGGTGCATGCTGTATCTGTTAGGTAAGGTACCCTGGTTCCAAAACGCTGTCAGTCAAAATTAAGCTGAGAAATATAAATAATTTAAAAATAAAATCGATTTTCACAGATGCTTTTTGTCTAAAGTGACTCGCATTTTTCTCCATGCAGGCAAGAGGATAGATTTGTGGTTCGGTGTGTGGTTTGAGGACTAGTTGTTGAACCCAGTGATTAATGGCTGACCTGCTCTACCACCTGAGCTTTGTATTTATATATGTATACACAGATTGGTTGTGGGAGGGGTGCTCAGATGGATAGGCTGTTTATTTTATCAGTTTTGTCCAATAAGAGAACGCTCTTGGCACAAAGTAACGGTCCCTAAGTTCAGCCACACTCAACTCAAATGCAACTCATTGACTTGACAGTTACAAAAAACAGAGTTGCCAGAGCAATTATGTTGGCCATAACACAATTATATTCATTATGCATGTACAACTTCCAGAATCTAAACTTTAACCAGGCCAGAGAGAAGGGAAAGGGGGTGGGTCGCGGTGATCAGGTCAGAGTAAATTTGCTGAACAAATGACAGAAAGGCCGTGCACTCGGGTGATGATGGGGCAGCCTCCTGCACAAATAACGTAGAATAATTAGAGCTGCACTTGTGACCCTAGTGTCAAGGTTAGCACGATGGTTGGCCCAAGTTTGCAGTGCGATGTGTCAGCCAGCTGGGCTAGGCTACAGTGAGTTTTGGGGGAGGCAGTGCATTAAGGTTGGGCAAACAGTGTTGTTTGATCTGCTGATTGGGCTAGGACAAGCTGGGTGGATGTCAACACGAGGGTGGCGTTTACAGCCTGCTGCCGCTCAGTGTCACCTGTGTGACCAACGCTCTGCATTAGAGCTGATCCTCAAGGACAATAAATCTTTTACATGTGACCAAAGCTAATGCAGAATTCCTACAGCTCATCTTTATCTGCCTTTTCATTTGTATTTCACAGATAAATCTGACAGCAGGGGCAAGCAGGCCTGCCCTCAGGGTCCTTCTGCATCAGCCAGAGGGATGCTTGAGTGATTAAAAAGTGATTGTCAAAAGTGGAATAGTTCGCTGGCTGTGTGAAATGTAATGATCGGCTGTTAGATGGACTAGTGCGCCCCCCGCCCCCCCGTTCAGGGCCCTTGAATTCGGGCCCCTGGGACACATTGTAAAGATGACACCACATTTTTCCTTCACGCACTCTGAGGATGAAAGCGCTGAAGCATGAAGGGCAGGACTGTGAAGAGGAGCTGTAATGAGGAAAGCAGGTGAGGTATTTAGCCAAAGTTTCACAGCTATTAAAGTGCCAACACACTGGACCCTCACGGTGCTGGTGCTTCCGAGGCATCAGCATTTAGAGACAGACGGATGTTTGGCTTATAGAAGTTTTTGATGGTGGAGTAATAGGGTGGGATTACATTAGCAGGGTTTAAATTAGCAGAATAACCCAGATGTTCTTAGATGTCATATTTATTTATTTATTTACATCAAACTGAACGCTTTTGTTTTACTTTCTCTGTCTTAGCTCACAGAAAACGTACGTTATTACGGTTGGTGCTCATATTGTAGGGACTGTAAGTCACAAAGTAGGCGTGCTCTGAAACATACCCTGCTTTATCCTACTGGATACTCATAGCATGAATTGAACATCATGTTATGTTTACTTAAACTTGAAACTAGCGATTGAGATCGTAAGCGTATCACGAAAACATCTCCTGAGGCCATGAAACAAGAGACCCGAGGGTTCTTTTCCCAAAGACCTCTTCCCACTACAAGAGTCTCCCCGCTGTCCATCTCTTACAGACAGTCTATGGTTCCTCATCTAAGTAACACGTGTGGTTATTTTTACACCGTATTACGTCTATTCTACCTTCTTTTTCTGCTAGAGTTTCATTAGTAAAATGGGAACAGCTGACCAGGATATGTCTTTGAGCAACTGCTTTCTTTCATCTGAGCAATATCTAAAATTACAAACATCCCATGTCAGAGTGATGCAGAAAGAATTACTCCTAGGCTGGATGATTGCAACTGCTTATTATGAGGCTGTTTTAAAAGCTTCCTGAAATCCTGAGTTAATATAAAACACGTCAGATAAAGTACTGTCAGGAGCTAGAAAGAGTGCCCTACTAAAATCTTTCTCCTCACATCATAACTTGAAGACCTCGTAGTAACATGTTATCCCAGTAGAGCCTGCGGGCTTATTAGTGGTTCCTTGTTTCTGAAAGTAGGATGGGAGGCAGAGGCTCTCCTGTGGATCCAGCTCCCAGTTTGGATTTAGGAGACAGGCGCCCTCTCTACTTTTAAGATTAGGCTTCAAAGGTTCCTGAGTGATAACTCTTATAGACAAAAGTATTATGTTACAACTCTTAGTCTTTGAATTCTGGTGATTTTCAGTCCCATTGCCACATGTGCATAAAGTCAAGCACCTGGCTAGGCAGCGCGCCTTTACAAGCATTAGTGAAAGAAGGGGTTGTTTTAAGCAGCTCGCTGAATTGGAGTGTGGCACCATAATTACAATAAGTCACTTTATGAAATTTCTTCCCTTTTAGATAGATCAACTGTAAGTCATACTATTGCAAAGTCAAAGGGTTTAAGGACCACAAAACCTCAGCCACAAAGTGGCAGAGCACATATTGTTACAGAGTCATCAAGTGCTGAGCCACATGATGCTTAAAAGTCTCCTGCTGACTCAATAACTGCACAGATCCAAACCTCTGACATTAACATCAGCACAGAAAACTGTGCCGCAGGAGCTTCGTGGGATTGTTTTTTCATGACCGAGGAGCTTCTGTAGGAGTAACATGTGGGCTGCTCACCAGTTTTGTGTATAAGCCTTGGACCAGGTGACCCTGAACCACCCATTAGTTAGGCTGCAATAGGCTCCAACTGCGAGGGAACTTCCCATCATGCACTGAGCGCTTTTTCTCCACTTCCATCTTTCCACTCCCCGTGTGTGATTGTTGGAGCATTCCCTCTAATATTAAACAGTAATTAATACAAAAAGAAATAAAAAAGGAATGCTCTGAAAGCAAATAAAAATGTAAACATTTCAAGACAGATGCTTGACATTTATGTCTTTATGTGATGTATAAAGTCATCCCCAAGCCTGACTCAGTGCATGCTATAGCTTACTTTCCCTCCTCTTTCCACTTCTTTCAAAATGAGACGTCCAAGCTGTTGTTGCAGGAAAGAATTTCTTTTATGTTGTTGTTTTTTTGTATAAATTTTGATCTACGTTTTTAGCTACATGTAAAGTACGATTGACTGTATGTCAAACAATCCTGAATTGGATAAACAAGTAAGAAAACGGATGGATGTCAAACAAAAAGGCCACTTTCAGAACGTGTCCGTCTTTTCTGTTCTCCCTGATTTGTGACCTTTGGACAGAGCTGTTGCAGAGCGTCTTTCACACAAACACCTGCATTATTCCAGCAGGATGTGATGTACTGATTGTATTTACAAGCGCACAACCCAGACTCCACAGTTACACTAACATGATAAACACACCTGCCGGCTGATGGCAGAATGGCCTCACAGTGTTTGTCAGTGTAAGACTGCCGGATGTTAAATCAATAAACTACCTCAGTGCAAAAAAGAGAAGACGTCCGATCCAGCCCACAGAGTGGAAGAATGTTACTCATTCTGGCCACTAAAATTTTCCGCTTGGCTGAATCATATCTCATCCGAATGGTATTCTGAGCTGTTTTTGATGATCTCCAAGTGCAATCATTTGAAAATGCAGCACGGCGTCACTTAATGGGGATAAGCCAGATCCTTATGTATTTTGAAGAAAGTTCATAAATAACGACACAAAGTGAGAATTTCACATTTTAACAAAACAAGCTCAGATTCTTCATTGTGGCTGTCACACAGTGATTAGTTTATTTTATAAAGATTTTTAAGCTCTTAAAGAGACATAATTATAATTATTTAATGATATTTCTACAGATAATATTATCCCACTTATGCTTGTTTAATTTATATGGAAGATTGTTTGTATTCATCTGATTTAATTTGGCACACATTTCATCTGTTTTTAATATGCACTGTATAACTTTTTAGTGCTTTTAGTCCTTTTTATCTCAATATTTAGGTTACAGTGGAACCTTGGAGATGATGTCACTAAAGACAAAATGTGAAAAAATAAAGTAAAACACACACAGGACACCAAAAAGGGGAAATAATTAGTTAACTAATACCACTAGAGGGACCCAGGGGTCACCGAACAGCAGATTGGTAACAAAGGACTTATCAGTACGACTACAAAAGGTCACGGGCTCATTTATACTCTTCTTCTCTGTTTTATCGAATCTTGTTCTTCACAGGCAAATATTCAAGGCTTTTGGGTGCATTTGCATTGTCCAGCAGGTGCACCGCACACAAATGCGACTCACATGACTCATGTAACACTGGAATGCTTCCCTAACAGAATAAGCTATCGAGCAGGACGGTTTCTCTGACGCGGCATTATTTATGCTCCACACATCTCGTTCCATGTACAGAGAAATGCCGTGAATGACGTTTCCACGTGAAGGTTTGAATCTCACCGGTCTAACAGAACAACTGGGGACTTCATTTTAATTGACTGTGACCAAAATTCCCACAACAGAAATTCAGCTACACATCATCCATAAGCTGTCATAACCGGGCTGCTTTGTAATGGTTTCCTATGGGCTCCATTACTGGCACTAGAATTGCCTGAGCAAAAGAAAAATGGGTGTGTTGTTGACTCCCTTCGCCTGTTTTACACATCTAACTACACCTGGAGCGGCATCTGCGGACTGCTGAGAGGAAAGCCGAGCACCATCATTACATGGTGTGCTACAGCCTGATAATGGGGCCATAATGCTGCACTGTAAGACAGAAAGGGTTGGCTGTGTGCTGGACCAAAGCAAAGCTCATCTGTTGGACAGTGAAGTAAGAATTACAAATTTGATTGGGTTAACACCCAACCAGCATGTCAGTTTCAAGGCTGCTTGTCTGGCCCTGCTCAGTTTGCACTTGTGTTGCAGTGTGTGTCAAAATGACTGTCAGGACCCGGGGTTTCCCAGCAGACCATTACCCTGTAATGACACCAGTGATGTTATTCTCGTTGTCTTTGAAAGGTTTTAATGTTCAGGCTCGAACTGTGCATGAAGGCCGCAGTGGAAAATGTAGGTAATGTGTTGCCTTTAAGTAGAGATCAGTGTCACATCTACACAAAATTGCTCCACTGATGGGGCTGCACTTGTCTGGAAAGAAAGAATACACATTTACACGGGATGGAGTAACTTAAAATGCACAGAAAGCCTGAAAATCACTGCATTCTCCAAGCTGCAAACAATTACATGATGATATTTTCCACGAGTGTTTTTGTCATAAATAAGAAATAATTACAAATAAATAAACACAACAGATGACAGATGACAACCGGCCTTATTGCCATGTTTGGAAACAGCACCTGACACGCTACAGCACGCCGCACCGATCTGCTTCTCACGCCCATCGTCTCATTTACATGATCAAGGCTCTTTTTAACACATCAGCTCGCAGCCTAATGAGCCAGAGTCCAGAAAACACTTCAGCACCGCGTGCAGAAGTATGAGTCCTTTACAAGTCCATTCAGTCTCGTGCCAGTGTGCCTCTCTGTGGCAACAATGACGACCCTCTTTCTCGTCTTTGCCCCAAAAACAATGGCTCTCAATTACCAGTCAATAACAAATTAGAATTTTAAAAGCTTCCAAGAACAAAGTAGTGGATAAGACTAAGAAAGCCTGAGGTGTGTGACCTGGTGAGAAGTCTGCAGATGTCTGTCGGCACACTCTCTCCTGCTGGCTGGCTGTCTGTTCTTGACATGCAGTGAGAGGAGAAGGAGGAAAAAAAGTCTGAACCACCTCCTCGCTGAAGCCTGTACGCTCAGGGTGCCCCGTGTTCCACCGTTAATCCCACTTTATCCAAGAGAGGCGGGCTGTCAGGTCTGGGAAGGGCAGAAAGAGACAAAAGCAGGACAAACACATAAGTTTTGTTACATTTTAATGACTGTTTAACAAGTCCTGGTCTGGCCTAACCCCCACAAAAGAGGCTTCAGAGACGATCGTCACAGAATTAAGTGAAAGGGGGGCAAAGGAATACAACTACTTGAGTTAAGATTACACGAGGCTCATTTAAGAGCAAATGCCCCAAGGAAACACACCTGGGGATAAAGGTCTGTGCTAAACACACAGAAAGTTGCTTATTTCCTTTATGGGATTACTGTGAACAACTATTAGAAAACTACTACATTAAGAGCCCTGTGAAAAACTGAAAGGGGATCTTTTCACTGTGCATTGTATAAAAGAGGCCATATTACAATATATTCTAATAAGGGGGAAAAAAATGAACTCAATCTTTATAAAAAAGTTCTGATGTTTTTATAAGCTCCTTGAGGCGACTGTTGCTGTGATTTTGTGCTATAAATAAATATAGTAAAACTGACTTGAATTGAACCAGGTCTGTTTCTTTCATGTAAAAGTGAATTGAATGTAAAATAAATGTTTTAAAAAACAGGCTTTTGTCACAGTTTAGCATATCAGTTATATGATGAACTATTAATGAACGGCTTCCTAATGATACATGCCATTTTCCTCTGTTTTAATTAGTTATTTTTTGTTTGAATTATAAATTAAACAATGATATTAATAATAATAAATACTGTATTAGGACTCTGTAGGATTTAAGTAAATTTCATCCAGTTCCAACGTGGGAAATTTGATTAAATCGAAATATATCTCAAACCAAAAACGATGAGTTTGTGAGGTAGGGGGGCTTTCTCTATGTGGTGTCGTTGTATGTAAACATCATTTAGCATTATGTCTAAATATAAAATCATCATAATAAAATGTATAACTCGATCTAACTTTGATTTACTTTTACTTGGACAGGTTGTCATTTATAAACCAAACTGACCCTGGTTAGATTTACCATGTGGAAATATTACATATTATTATTATTATTATTATTATTATTATTATTATTATTATTATTAGTAGTAGTAGTAGTAGTAGTAGTAGCTTCTCTGCTGGCTGGATCTGAATCGTTATAAATGACACCATCGTGAGCTTAAGGAGCACTCAGCCCACCGCTTGTGTTCCAGATGGCGTTGGTTTGATTCTTGTAGCCGCTCTTCATGCACTCGTCCACATAGGATTTGGGGTCGCAGCCGGACATCAGGATCTCTCTCAGCAGGGCGATGTAAGCTATGGCCAGTCTCAGGGTGTCAATCTTCGACAGCCGCTTTTCGTAGGGAAACGTCGGCACGTGGCAGCGAAGCTCCTCGAAGGCAGAATTGATGCTGAGCATCCTCTTCCTCTCCCGGATGTTGGCGGCATGCCGCTGCACCTTGTATGGCTGATGAGGTGCTAACGTCCGCGCACTGAGCTTGGTCACATCCAGAGACTCTTCGGTGGGGGAGCTCTCTCCCCCAGGACAGACGCCGGGGCCTGGAGACTGAAGGTCGAGATCGGTGAAGGTCAGCTGTGCGTCCGGGAACACGGACTGACAGCCGAACGAGGACCAGGGTGAGAGCTGGCCAGTGGCTGCTGTGCAGTCCAGCAGGAAGGTGTCCAGTTGGCTCTGAAACGGGAAGTTCTGGTCCATCTGCCCCCATAATGCAAAGTCTGCCGTGCCATCCTGGTCGAAGTCAAAGAGTAGGTCCTCCATACTTTAAAACGATATTTTCCTGTCAGGCAAAATAAACTGTGCAGGGGTGATGGACAAAGTCCCTACAGAGGAAAACAGACGTCTGATAACTACCTGCCTGCCTGCTCAAATCTGTTGTGTGGTAGCTTCATGGGCACATCTCCTGGATTAAATACTTCACGGCCTTCATACTTCCCGGCGGGTCGCCCTGACCAATTCTAAAGGCTGAAAGAGAGCTCTCAAGAACTCCTTACCCCTCTTTGTACGGCCATCATTGCTGTAAAACAAATTACAGAGGGATCAGTGGATCTCCAACTGACAAAAAGCGGAGAAAACACGTGTCTAATTATAAACTTCCCCTGAAGTAGGTCCGCTAATATTGAGAACGACACTCAGTGTTTAGCAGTGACTGGAGGACTTGTTTAGAGCATTGTGGCGCAGCAGGCCGCGCAAACCCGGCAACCTCTGAATGAGACTGTTTTACCTTTAAAAGCTCAGCTGACAACAAACGTCGCTGTCAGAAACACATGAGAGCTCTTTGTCACCGCAGAATGTAACGAGATGTAACGAGAGGGGCGCCTTTTCTGTTTGGCCTCGGGTTTATTGCGCGTTTTTACGCACTGAGCTTAGATCACAGCGAGACGAAAAATATTCCAACGGTATCACCGCAACTCGTCTCACATAATTTGGGTCCAGCAGCCACATTAATAGGTTTGTAATTTGTAAATGATATGACTGACAAACCGTGGAGAGGAGGCACGCTGTAATTACGCCGGGGTTAATCAAATACGCGGGTTCTTTCTTCGAAGTTGGATGAAGGGCAGCTTTGGGGTGAACTTCAATTCAGCAGTGCTGTGCGCTTGCTAACACGTGGTTTTAATTTGAAAAAGTCCTCCAGGGCATTTTAAAGAGAATATGCTTGTCGGAGTAAACACAAGCGGCATGAAACACTTCCTCAGACGACAACCGATCAGGTGAAGTCTGTGGCTGACAGTCGGTGGTGGAGCCAAGCCTCGGACCTGTGGACAACTTGTGCTTTAATAACAGCGCACTCACATAAGGTGCATGGATGTTTTCGTCACCGCCGTTTATAAATTCCACTAACCTGCCAGAGATTGGAGATGAAAACGAGCCTGTATAAATCAGGCATGACGGACCCAACTGCTTATTTTAACTGATGTGCTCTGTCCTTTTTTAACATACATAAAATCTCAGACTTGCTGAAAAACTGTGCTTGTGATTGTTTATCTAATCTATTTTCCAGGGATTTCATAAAAAGTCCCTTTAAACAAATTTCTTCGTATATTTGGCCCCGTTTCCTGATTATTTCTTGGCTGTGTTGGAGAAGTTAAATAAGGCGTTGAAATAATTTATTAGAAAATTTTCAGATGTGAATTTTACTAAAAACAAGTGATCTCCGAAGACACAGTTGTTGGCTTTTACTCAAGAAGGAAGGCCACAGCCCTATCGCCATTAATCTCCAGTAAGTCTGATTTCCCTGAAGGGACTTTAATATTTATCTCAGGAAACAAATTCAGCTCTTCTGTTTTCCACAAGATTGAGTTTCGATAGTAAATGGACCTAAAGGTTCGGTGTTGTTCTAACTCCTTGCCATCACGCACCAAATTCCCCCATGAGACCGTCGCGGAGGAGAAATATGAAAGGACGGGTGTACCGACTCCAGAAAAGTCACTTATTCTGGATTAATGTGTAATCCTTACAATATAAAGTGCCTGAAATTTCCTTTAATCTGGGGTGAATGTTAGACTGGCTGTTAGAAACGTGAATGGTTAAGGAACAGAGTACTGGAACATCAGCAGCAGGTTCCAGTGTGTGAAGCTGCATCAACCACAGCAGAAATCAATCTCCACGCCAGGCCTCGGCTAGAGGTGCGATATCATGTGTGAGTTGTGGGGTTCAACCACAAACATCAGAGTTTAACTAAAAAGCTTAAAAATGTCACATTTTCACCACCTGGATTAAAATAAAGTTCGTCCCAGTGACGGAATATTTAGAGTTTTAAATCTCAGTAGCTGCATTATGCGATTAAACCTTAATAAACTCACATCAGACACATTGAACAATAGGATCCGTCTGCTTGGCTTTCTTAGTGAGTCCTGTCAGGACCTTCTGCTGTTCTGTCGGCAGCACTTCCCCCCCAGCTGACGCGCGTTTCAGGATCAGATTGGCATTATTGTTTCTACAAAGCTTTGAGAGCCCTGAAGGCCCGAGGGCTTTGAATGAGCCATAGAATCGTCCAGAAAAAGAAACAAGATGTTAAAAAAATTCTATTTCCTCCTCAGTGTGTCGTGATTTTTATTTTGGGTTAAAGTAGCTATTAAAGCCAAACCGCTCTGAAACATATAGGCAGGTCTGCGGCACTGCGGTGCCTGAATGTTTGGATGTGGATGGGATCTAAAATCCCTTTTTTAGAGCTTTAAGCTCAGAGGACCGGACAACACGGAAAAGTCAAGTGCGCCTTGGACGCTGCGCAAGCCACATGCTTACAATTAGAGCTGCGGTTTTGAGGCCGTTTCCCACCTGGGAGTTACTGTGTGGAAAACAAGGAAGGTAATGAGACCAGGAATAAAACTGATGCGCACCTGCTCTTTCGTGGTCTTTAAAATATAATGAATTCTGATCAGTTTCACAGTGGGCTGGGTGCGTGGGGGGTATTGTGGAGTTAGCTCGCTGACAAGTTGTGTCATTTCCTTCGACTCCACAGAGTTGCTAAACTCTGATTTGGTTTCAAGAATGCTTTGGTGTGTCTGAGCCCCAGCACCGTCTTTATTATTATTAATCTTTATTCTTTCTTATAAAACTTTCACAATCTCGCTCAATATTTAGTCTTCTCCACCCCCAACCCCGCTCCTCACTTCAAAGGGCGTTATTTGGACTCTCATGTAACCCCGACTCCAACCGAAACACCTCCACATCCCCACCACAAACTCATTACTGAAATGTAATGATTTCTATTATAGGGTCTTGTTTTCTGTCCCCCCCAAATGAATTTTGATTCCCACAATGTTACTGAAAACAGATTTGTTTCCCCAGATAATACAAGCACACCCACACACACTTAGTGAAAGCTGTGAACTGCAGACATGAGTTTGACCATTCGCCATAAATGCAAAACAACAATGAGAAAGATTAACATTTCATGGTTGTGTTCAGTGACGCACATCTTGTTTGTTTGGGTACGGGCCCGATAAACATCATAGTACTGAAAACCTCTGGGATCTGTCTTGGCGGGTCTGAGAGAATGGCATAGCAGCCAAGAGTAATCTCCAATGTTGACCACAAACAGCTCTTTGATCCATGCTGGGACTGAGCCATTAAAGTGTCACGGCACATTGAAGTGATAACTCAGAGCAGAAGTTACCCTTGACCACAGATCAGGATTCAGATAGCTCTGGGCATTTTACCTTTAAAGGTACAATCGGCATTAATGCAATGAGCAGTATGTGCCCAGCATCAAAGGGCGTGCCAGTTAACTGGAGTAAAGTAATGCAGGAAATGCTTTGACTGATTGCATGTAAAACTCTTGCATATAAAGAATTTGAGGTGACATTTCCCCCATAAAATGTTGGGGCACACACATCAGTGTATTCACACACATTAAAGCTGTTGTGTGAACACAGACACACACACAAAAGTAATTGCTGTGATCTTTGCCATCAAGACAAACCCAGGTACTTCTACAAAACCTGCCAAAAATGTCTCTGACTCTTGAAGTCATGAAGCAGCTGACTGGCTCGGTGCCGTTCCTGTCTGCAATTCAGGCCCAGGTCTAGTCTGGAAAAAGCATCACAGTCATAAAGTGGCTCTTAAGCAAACACCCCTGCGGGGGCAACACCCCTCTCCCTGGACTTGTAGGAGCCTGAAGATGGATCTATGCCTATAGCTCGATAAAAAACTCTCTTTTTTTGTCTTTTGTAGTAAGGGCGTGTAATGTGACTTCATATGTGTGCATGTGTTTAGAGCTTCGGTTTAATGCACTACTGCATTTACACTATTGCATTTGTGCACCCATTAAGATTTTGTAAGTCATTGTGGACTGTATGAAAGGTCGCAGAGCCCATGGATGTTTAATCAGTAGTTAATTCTTTTTTTTTTTAAGCTGGCAAAAAAGAGTTTATGATTAAAATACTGGTAAAAAAAATGTCTCATTAATGCAAAAAAACCAGAATTCTAAACTGTTTTTGTACATTTACAGAGCTTTGACAACTAAATTACAGGTAACAAACATTTCCCAAACTGCACGATTGTTAACTTGACTTTTGCAGCATTTATAATAACACTGCTTATTGTAATAGCTGGGAAATACAAGGAGTGTGTAGTAACAAAAACACTCTGAGATCAGATAAGAAAGTATGGAATTTAGTAGTTTACCAGCACAGGTCATGTCAGACTTTAAGTTTTCAAAGCAGGAGAGACTGACAGATTATCTAAGACCTAGAAACTGAAACATTATGTTAGTTATAATTTGCCTTAAACGTGTAAGATGTGTTAATTTTAGTCTTTTTTATTATTATTGTATGGACTTCATGTGTCTAAGGTAAGATTTAGGAATTGTCCATCCATGCCTCATCAAGCAAGCTGTAATAAACGTTTGACCAACTTACAGATACTAAAACAAACTAAAGATATTTCTTCCGTGTTTTTAGTTTATTTTCATTAATGTTCACAAAGTAATGTCAGTTAGTTTTAGTGATTTTTAAAAGTCTAGTTCATTTTTATTTTACTAAAAAAATGTGTATTCACATCTAGTTTTGGTTTTTAATTTACTTTTAGTTAACTATAATAATCTTGATCATTGGGCCATAGCCTTCTCTCACTACCATGATGGCCTCACCCCTTCTTAATCACAACTATAAAAACCATTAATTAATCATTTAAAAGCACAATATTCCTGTTGGTGCGTGTCTGATGTATCCATTGCGTTTGATGGTTTTATTTAAAACTAACTAACTGAACAGAGAAGATGACAATGAACAAATTCCTCTTGTACATCATTTTATACAGTCTATGTTTTTAAGTGAACTGAATATGTGGAAAAGTTTCACATCAGATACTAAAAACATTTACATTGTATTTATTTTCTATCAACAGCTGTTCATTATACAGTCATTTGTCCACTTCTACTTTATATAACTAACAGCCCAAAATGCCCATACGGATGATCTCTAGTACTAATGGTTTTGTTTGGAGGCTGTCATTTTAGCAGGATACTCTTGCTGAAACAGATGTGAATATGCTCCTTCTGCAGCTCCACTTCCTTGGAACTAAATACTATCAGTTCCATGGAGACTCATAGACACAGGCATGATACTCAGGAGATGGTCTTAACAGGCACGGGGGCGTCTTAGGTCACTGCAGAGACATGCCGGTGGATACGCTGCCCCTAAAGACAAGCTGCTAGCTTTGTTAGACCTCAGTTGTCTTCTTTGTCCTGACCCTGTTGCTCAGGTCAGTGAGGTGTTGCATGTTTTCCCAGCTTGATTAAGAGAAAATGAAAGCTGTTCAGTCTTTTCTGCTTTTTAAGGAGCCAGGGATCTGATTTAAAGCAAAAAAGCAGCATTACCATTTAGGACACTTACACCTGGGACAAGACTGTTTTAAGATATACGGTCCAAAGCAGGGTAATGAAGAAAATACATGGCTTCAGATGAATTGAGACAGAAACACTGAAGGTGAAGGAGTTGTTGAATATGGAGACTAAAGCATGCACAGGGAGCATCATAATGTCGCTCCAGTGAAGCCTGTGAAGCTGCTTCTGGTGACAGATGTCTATGAAGCTGATGCTTCTCTGAATTAAAGAGGAAGGTAAGAAGTGTCCTTGCTTGCATTAAAGCTCTCCAGAATCTATTTAACACAGCTATTTAGAAAATCCGTGTACATCCCAGACAAAAGTATATCAATTAATTTTGTAATTAATATGAAATTCATTATCAGTGATTAAGCTCTTGGTATTCCACATCTTGATTTTCTTGAGGTCTAGGCTGCTGGGGGCTTCCCATGATTCACTCTGGCTCTCTTCTACAGCATGTTTTTGTCCTCCCCTTACTCCCAACCGGTCGCAGCAGATGGCCCCGCCCCTCCATGAGCCTGGTTCTGCCGGAGGTTTCTTCCTGTTAAAAGGGAGTTTTTCCTTCCCACTGTTGTCAAAGCGCTTGCTCATAGGGGGGTCGTCTGATTGTTGGTGTTTTCTCAGTTTTCTCTGTATTACTGTTCGGTCTTCACAACATAAAGCGCCTTGAGGCAACTGTTGTTGCCTCAACTGTTGTTGTGATTTGATGTATAAATCAAATTTAATTGCATTAATTAATTAATTGCATGTTCTCCTTTGCTTGTCCTCCACAGTCCAAACACATGCATGTTAAGCTAACTGGTGAATCTAAATTGTCTCTAAGTGCTATCTCTATCCCCTGGAAACCTGCACTGGGTGTACCCTGCCTCTTGCCCTATGACAACTAAATTATTGTTGAGAAAATAGATGGGGAAAAACTGACAAACAATAGAACAAAGCAATGGGCAATCATACTGTATTTAACAGACACAATGAAGAAGTTACCATCCACATTTGTAGACTTAATGGGGGGGATACACGAAATCAGCTCAGAAATACTAACATAAGGAAAACAGGGTTCTTGCTATTTTGTTGACATTAAAGTGAGTAAAATCTCACCACTTCCTTACACCTCCCACATTAAGAGCTATTGAGGATATCTTGAAAATGTTCCCGGTAAGTGCTATTCGCGTTGCTGTTAGCCGCCATTAGCTGCTGTTAGTAAAACCTTTGAAGTTTACCTAACACCATCCGACTCAGATAATTAGCAAAAAAAAGTTATAATATAATATGAGAAAAGGAAACAAAATCCAATAAAGACCTGACACAGGACCTGATAGATGCATCTGAACTTTAAGTCGATCCTACTCTACTGTTCTCTGAAGCATCATCAGAAATGGTCTCAGTGAAAGGGTGGCCGTTCTAAAGGAGGTGAAACGGAAAGAAAAAGCTGAGGTGTGCAAAATTAAACAAGAGCTACACTGATTTTCAGTCAAGGTCTTTTACAGAGTGATGAATGCAAATGTGAATTTGTTTTTGGTATATATGGAGGAGGTCAGGAGGGAAGTCCAGCAATGACTTTCTGCAGCCATCTGTAAAACATAGCGGAGGCTCTTTTATGGTTTTAGGCTGCATTTCAGTCAGTGGTGTTGGGGATCTTGTCAAAATTGATGAAGTGATGAATACAGAGACATGCCATCAGATTTAGAGTCACAATGCAATACCATCTGGAAAGCATCTTATCGGTAACAGGTTCATTTTTCAGCACAACAATGATCCCAAACACACTGCCAGTGTACTAAAACCATACCCGGAAATAAAAACCCATGATGGAACACTAACAGTCATGGACTGGCCTCCCCAGAGCCCGGACCTCAGCATTACTGAAGCTGTGAAGGATCAAAAAAAGCAGAAAAATCCAATCTGAATGTCCTTCAAGAAGCCTGGAGAACTGTTCCAAAAACAACAGTCACACCAAATACTGACTTTCAAGCTCATTAAAATTGTACAAACTCTGTTTTTACCTTAAATGCTGTATTTTCATGAATGTTCTTGCATATTTAAAAAAAATACTGCACCTATACACACTGAAATTTTGGGACTTCCACTTTACCAAAACCCTGGAGAGACAGGACTGGTGACATGGTTTCATATCACCGTGAAAGATGAGTCACCATGCTTAATTTCTATTCAGCGCCCTCGAACTTTAAACATCATATTTAAATCTCATTCCTTTGTGCTGAAGCTCATCAGGAACGTCTCATGTGAGATGGTGCATGGTGAGTGTCTTTATACAAACAAATCAAAAGCGGGTATGTGGAAAAGATTTGTTCAAACACCAATCTAACTTTCTCTGGAAACGCTCTGTTCATTACTCAAAGTCTAAATATTCCATTGTAAAAGTAACAATACGCACAAGTTGAAAACATGCAATAAGCAGATGTAGTTGAGGAAATTTTATTTCTCAACTTGGTGACTCATCAAATTTAAATAAAGTTCTTCTTTTCTCCACAGCATCCTGTAGCATCTCAGCCTTACTGCAAGGGAATAAGGTAACTGACAAAGCCTTCCCAGCAGAGTTTAAGGATTAATTTCTCCTACACCGACAGCAGATGGGCAGATTTTCTATCACAATAACACACAAATATTTAAAAGACCATTAAAAATACTTTAGTGTGACTGACAGCTTGTCAAACACTGCACTGTCCTGTTGAAGTAAATCCGACTCATCTGTTTATTGCTCATAGGTACAAACAGTTCTAAATAATCCTTTGCTATTTTATGACTACTTGACCTCAGCTCGATCTGCCCTCGTACTGAAGGCGCAGGCATTTTTAATCAACAGCATTGAATTAATCCGACCTTAGAACGCAGCAAAGTCACACATTGCGGCTCACACCAAAAGCTTCAGCATCTGAAAACAATTAAATGTCTGGTTTCCAGGAGGGGCTGATTTGCCAGATGACAGTTGCAGTGGAGGGAGTGCTCTTACCCCGTGAGTGCCCCACTGCATGCCCAAATCATACCGCCAGTGCACATTAGCAATGAGGCCTGAATGATTTTTAATTACGAAGCAAAAGAAAACAGCATTTGAGAATAAAAGAAAAAACTCTGAAAATATTCAGATGTATTTGCTGATGTGAGAAGTGCATTCTTGTCTGGTGCTCCACATTGTCTCTCTGTGGTGCCATCTCATAGACTGCATGGCTAATCCTAAACGGTACTTAAGACTGAGCTTTGACAGTAGGTTGGAGTTTTATTTCTTGCAGTGCTTGCCAAGCGTCTTATGTTTGATATTAAAGGAACTGTTTGACATTTTTGGAAATATACTTTACTGCAAGAGCAACAAGAGGAGATCAATACCTCTCTTATGCTAGTAAGTGTGTAGCTTAACTTAGCGCGAAATCTAGAGACTAATAAAAAAGGCTTCTCTACAGCCCTCCTGTCTGGGTGAGGGTAGCACCTCTAACGTTTGCTGATTAACATCTTTCACTTTACTTAGTAAAAATGTCAAGCCAGCATTTGATGACAGTTCATGTCACAGACTTTATCTTTGCTCTGTGCAGTAATTTCATGAACCAACTGCTGATTTACTGGCAATACAAAGCTGACAGCAAAACTCCAGGAAGTTCCTGGACTTTGACGAGAGATTGCCAGAAATGTAAAATGTTTCACCCTGCTCGCAGTCTTCTTGCTTTAGCAATGCAGTCATCTGATATAAAATAAAGCCATTACTTTATGTGGCTAATAAGAAGTAAGTGCTCGTTTTGGTTTATATATATAGAAACTTTACAAACTTTCCAAAGCACAGGAGCTTCCCATGATGCTCTCTGGCTCTCTTATATGCATATGTATATATATATATACATACATATACATATATACAAACCCCCTAGACTAGCCAGGGGACATAGCTACATACAGCATGAATAATAACTGTAGGATATGATGGGATGATTAATATTACAGTTCAGATGCAAACTGCATTGAATCCACAGTTATCACCCTATCAAGTCACTTGGCAGAACAAAGGAAAGTCCCCTGTGGAGGCTGTGGGGCTATGACTGGTGTCTGAGCTCATGGTTATCACGCAATGCCCTAATTCTGCAATATTTCAAAGTGAAAAACAACAACAACAAAAAAAGCCGCACATTCAGGGCTTTATGAGCTAAAGATGCTTTTGTTCTGTGCAACAGTATCTTTCATTCCTGTTAGTGTTTTTCACAGTATGTGCGGACTTGGAAGATGACAAGTCCTAGTTAGAAGACTTCTGGTTTAATGTACTTTTTTCTATTAAAGAAAATCCAACTATCAATACACAAGCTTTATTAAGCAGCTTCCCAATATGGTTTCCCATTTGGATTTAATTCAATGGTTCATGCTGTAGGTGTTAGAATTTAATAAGAGGTTCAAGTGCTGCCAAGGACTAAGCCCACCCTTATCCTTGAGTAGGGTTTATGCTGGAACCTTTCATAGAGACAATAAAAAGGCAAGGCTGAAAAAAGATGGAGAGAAAGTGGTGGGCTGGAGGACAGAAGGAATAAAGATCGGCAAACAAAAAGGTTATAAGAAACAGATTGCTAAACATAAACACCAATCAGTTGACAGAAACAGGAAATTGGATTCCCAGGAGCTGGAAAATGCATCCAGTATCAATGATTCATTGTATTTCTCCTGCTACAGTCGGAGGAGAAAAAAAGGTCTGGCAGAATAGGAAAGAATGAAATAGAGCTGGAAATAAGAAAGAAAGAGAGTTAAAAAGGAAAGAGTCAAAGTAAAAGACTGCAAGAGCCTCATCTCTGATCTTCAGAGATCACAACAGAAGCACCTTTTCTGGCTGTGGTGAAGAATACGAGCTCCTTCTTTCTTCCTCTAATGAGCTCTCCAGCATATCTTTAACTGTACTTAGTCCTCCAAGGACACAGTGAAGAGTCAGGACTACTGAGGCCCAGAACCATCACTTATATTTTTCCAAGGTAAATAGACTTGTCTGACTTATCTCTGTTCAGTTTCCCTTCAGTAGTCCACATTTCTGTAATTCAAGCATTTCCAGCTTTCAGTCTGTTCAGTCACGATCGCGTCCAACTTCTGAGGAATAGTATCTTCATTCTGCTCAGTTCAACAAGAAACATCTAACTTTTGTGTTGAACAACTTCTCAAAGTGGAATTTGCTTCTTTAATTGCTTCTCAGCAGAAGGTAACATACCGTGAATCACAGCTGAACTGAAAACGGCGCTCTCAGTCACGACTCAAGCTTCTGATTCAGTGAGAGACGGCGATTAGTCACAGCAGCAGCTTTTCTCTGGAAATTCAATAGAGCATGAGCAGGTACTGAACGCTGTCTCTGTCGCCATGTATCTGGTTCTAAGGAAAGACAATGACTGAAGAAACATAACAGGACATGTTTTTCACAACACGCCTCATATTGTAGGCTGACATTGCAATCTTAACTTCAGAGTTTAATTATCTTATCATGCTGTAAGACTTTTTGTTGGAAGAACCACATGTAGACCTTAACATGTATGGAGTTGGCAAATGAGAAGACTGTTAAGAGTAGAGTATAACTGCAGCTTCTACATGCAGGAGGATGTCATTCATTGTTTTGTGGATAATCTTTTTAAATCATGATTTTCTTATAAGGATAATGAAAAAGTTCAGAGTGAATCCAGTTCCCTTAGTTATGCTGAGGTAGATCTGGGTATCTGAGGGCTTCCCATGATGCACTGAGCATTTCTTCTTCTCTCCTCTTAGTGCAGCAGTCCCCAACCTTTTTTGTGCCACAGACCGGTTTACGTCTGACAATATTTTCACGGACAGGCCTTTAAGGTGCCGCAGATAAATACAACAAAATCAAACCAGTACTGGTACCAAAAAAAAGAAGCTTTATTCACAAAACACGGGAAAAGACCCAGGGAAACAGAGTTAATGATAAAAACGATAACGATAAAAATCCTGAAAACCATAAGTCTCACACCTGAGCCTCAACTCTCGTGGCGCCGTACCAAACGACTCATGGGCCGGTACCGGTCCGTGGCCCGGGGGTTGGGGACCGCTGTCTTAGTGTGTTTATACACCACCCACCACCCTGCATGTTATCATTAGTTATTATTAATTTTTTCTCTCTTCGACAGTGTGTCTTTTGTTCTGTCTTCTTCCCCTCACCCCTAAATTAATCACAGCAGATGGCTTAAGTTCAATTCTAGTAGATGTTGTGATTGTAGGTTGCTCTTCTTAAGAAAAATAAAAGCAAAAACAAAGTTGAGCAACTGTCCAAAAGTGTGGGTGTTGTCACACAGTTGTTTGCAACATATTAACAACATATGCCAAAATGCACATAAACAACATCCGAACCTGCTCCTTGTCTCTGTTCCCATCATTCCTCTCTTCTGTGGTTGACGTTTAGTCAGTGGTGTCATGTTGAAATGAACATTTTAGTCAGTGGACTTCCTGCTGAATCACCTGACACAATGGAGCCATCTAGCCAATTTGATGAGTCACTGCATTCATTAAAAAGGGAAAAAAAAGGATAAAAAAGTCATGACATGTCACATGGTGAATTACAGTGAACGCTGAACCTCCCAATTATTGCATTAACTTCAAACAGAATGTAAGTCGGCTTCAGCAAAAATGGTCAAAAACAAACGTTTCAAATGCTCAGTGTGACTCATGACAGAAGCCACAACAACAGAAAATGTATTTTCCTTCACTTCAAATTATTTGAAGTGAAATATTTTTGGTGAGGGTTTCCCAGTCCCAAAAGCTAACCACTGAAAACACAAAGTTTAATTATACAACATGAAATCCTTGTTTGACAATGAAACCGCAGAGTCTCCGGCTTAAAATGAAACTAAACTAAAATCAAGCCTGACAGCAGTTTTAGTTGAGACCCTGTGAAGATGGATTGGGTCTTCCTACTGTTCTAGAGGAGTCAAGCTGCTATGTTTTGGATAGCATGCAATCTAACCTTGCTCTGTGAAAGGTAGAGGGCAGTTGATCTGCACATGCCATGAAAGAAGTCCTGTCATTTTTTGAAGGCCTAACCTTACAACTGCCCCCTCACGGCCAGGAGGAAGCTCGGCCTTACAACCCGGAGACTAGCACCGGGGGCTCGAGGCCAAACTGGCAGGAGACACAGCGTTTTGGGGGCAATGAAAAATAATTTCCTCCCGAAGATGGGCCCCAGGGGAACCGGCTTGGCCCAAAGTAGAGGAGTGTGAGCCATGCAGCAGGAATTCCAAGGCAGGGTGACTGAGAACGTCAGAGGGAAATGTCAAAGACAGACGGCGGCGTCAGGCTGCTGTACCCTGGATCTGTTTACTCAATGCCTGATTAAACTGCACCATGAAGGAATTCAACGACCAGAGAGCAGCGTGAGTCAAACATCATGCACTAAACCTCTAATGTACCGTGCAGACAGTTCAGCTTCACAGTGTTTGACATTGACATAATGTTGGTTTATAAATATAATTATTGCTACTCTTTATAAGAGGGAGAAATGGGAATGTTCAGAATCCTGCATCCCTTCTCCAATTTATGACCACCAGTGTACCTGCTGCGTTATTATTGCATTATTGCTCACAATTAACTTTCTATATTTCTATAATTGGGTGGAAATGGCAGGTAATTAGGTAGACAGACAGACAGACAGACAGATAGACAGATAGACAGATAGATAGATAGATTTGAACAGGACACATGATTTGTACTCTGTTATGTATAAAGATGTTTGAATTCAGGCAACAAAAGTTCCAGATGGCAAAGTAACTGTGGCAGGTTTTCCGGCATTTTCCTCTTGTCAAATCAGCTGGACATTTAAAGCTTGGAAATATGGCTACGATGGAAAGTCGTCCTCCTTTTGAATGTCCATCTCTGTGGTTTAATGTGGAGAGGGCGACTGGTATTTTACAACGGATATTATTGAGCTCTTTGAGGTCAGTTATGTCCTTAAAACAATGAAGTAAAATATTTTTGTGTCTGCTTAATGTCCTGGCTTTGCCCACGTTAGCTAAATTTATACCATCCACTCTACAGATTTTTTTTTTCCTCTGGTGAGGAGACAAGAAACAGTAAGAAACAGAGAGGTCACGACCTTTACAGAAGCCAGCACTCAGCTGTATAAAGCTTTCCACTTTCCCAGGCACTTGTTTCAAGGCCCCAGACTTCAAAGAGCACTTGAAAAGGTAGAGATATCTACCCCAGCCCCACATCCACTCCCCATTTACACAGGAGGAAAGTGGAGCAATGTGGTTCATATTATTTGATAAGCATCCCATATTCTCAGAGGCATTTTAATGACCTGCGGCCAGTGTTTTCATGGTCCTGGCGTTAACTCTCCAATGACACTTAGGGAGCATGCACATGGAAAGGTCTCGACTGAGAAAGGCTAGCGAGATCTTTATTACACAACGACAACCAGCGGGTACAAAGGAAAAGATCAGTTTTCCTTTTTCTCCCAGACCGCTGGTATTCGTTATGTATCTTCTTTTTCCATCTGTCCGTTTATTTTTCGCTGTCTGGAGAAGGCAGGGTGAGCGTGTGTTCTTCTCCCACTGTGACTGTACGGGCGTGCACTGATGGCCATCAGGAGGGACAGTTTGTGTATTGTTTCAGGCCTCGTGGCATGTCTGCTGTCACGGCCGGCCTTGGAAGAGGTTTTCCTCAAGCCCGTGTGTTTCAGCGTCCTGACAAAACGCAGTCTGCGAGGTCTTTAGCATCTGTGTCAAACCAGACACTTATAACTTTAGACCAAAAACAAAGGGCTTTCACCGTGTAGAGTGAAATCAGCGCAAAGATTCATCTGAGCTCCGGTAATGGCCACCCAAGAACAGCTGTCATGCGTATGTGAGGAGTGAGTAATCACTGAAGAAATTGGGGGGAAAAAAATGTATAGCAATTTCTCACAGATGTTATCAATTGTCCAAAAACATCACATTGATTGCCTAATTTCATTCATGTTGAAACACATTTTTTCAACCTGGAAGATGACGTTCGATTATTGAACAGCACGCTCGCAGACTGTGGACTGTGAGATGTCCATGATGATGCCAAGAGATCTGAAGTAATACTCAGCGACTATCATCGTCCCAAACGTTTGTCATCACCATCGAGTTGCACCTAAGTGATTGCACAAATAACCAGCGGTGCAAATGCGATACGCCCAGCAAAGTTCATCACAAAAACAATTCCTCAGGGCATCTACTCTCCACGAAGCATCATAAAAGGAAGCTTCACACCAGCATTTATCAGTTTTCGGATGAAACATTTTGCCACTTTTCCAGTCTCCTTTCCCATCCTCTCATCAGCATACAGCTGCATTGTTTGCCTTCATCAAGCAGCGCCACAAAAGCCGAGTCTCACCCTTTGGGGGCTGGTGTTCGGCCTCATTTACCGACATCAGAGTTTGTTTGTGTGGATGAGTTATGGACTTACTCTGCTGGTATGTTCTTTTTGTGGTGATTACAAAGACCTATACAGCGACTGGGAAGCTTCCTCCACGCTGTCACACAGTCACTTCTTTGTTCGAAGCAAACTTTGAAGAGGTGGTTCTTTACACAGCAAGCACCCCGATCTCCCAATAACCCCGCTTACCCCCCACAACTGTAAACCTGCCAATCCCTCTGGACCCCCCTGACATCTTAACAAAGTCAAACAAAAAGTTCTCTGGCCCAAACATAAGGCTTTTACTGTTGGATCTGGAATATGTATTTATCACTCTTGTTCATAGTGTGTATATTTTTTTGGAATAATGCTTCTGAGAATCCACATTTTCTTTGCCTCTAGGGAAGTTCGGGGCTGGGGAGCAGGGTGTTGTCGGTGGTGGTGGGGGGAACTAGTCACGATGTGTTTTTTTCATGCAATCCTGCATCCTGATGTTCTTTGATGTGTTTCGAAACAGATTGCGCGGTCCAAGTGACAGTGCCCGGTCTGAGCAGCTCTACACGGGTTTGATTTTTTGCCCCACGCCTGTCCGTAATTTTCCTTTTTTCTTTCCTGTCTGAGAAAATGTGTTGTGGATTCCTGAGCTGCAGCATATTGTAAATTGAGTGTAAAATGTCAGAACCATTTGAATTATTAGGATCGATGCATCACGATCGAAATATGCAGATTTGGCCTCTTTTATCTTTTTTTTAAACCCAGACTTCTATGTCCAAGTTTGAGGGAGATGAAACAGGAGGAAGAATTTTCCACGGCACAGATGGTCACAGTGGTTCATCAGGTGAGCCATCGATTCTGTGCAGTTCTGTGTCTCAAAGTCTCTTAAACTTACACTGATGCTTTAGAGCCAGCCCAAAAATGTTGTGTAAAATAAGCCAGACCAGATAAACAGAAAGGCAGATAATGTTTTTTAGGCATAACAATAGATGGTAGACCAGAATTTCCTGCCTTCGAGATTCTGCGACCACAATCATATTTGCAAATACTTATCGTGGTTTGGGTGTACATACTTCAGTGCCAGATGTAGCTCGAGCGACAGAGATGAAGCAATCAGATGACTCAAAAACATATTTACATTTTAACACATTAAATTATTAGGTTAATGTATTATAGTGGTATTTGTTACATTTACCTGTGTGTAAAAACTGAAACTGTTTTTTAAAAGTTTTTAAATAGGCATCTGCGCATTTCTTATTTTCAGTTTTTGGTTTCTGGAAGGTTTTTGCATTTAATTAGTTTTAAATGGATAAAATCAACATAGTCTAGAGCTAAAACATTCTTGGTCCAAGATTCATTTTTCTCCTCCTGAGAGGAATTTACATGTTCTCCCTGAAAATCACTCCCATCCTCGCAGAAGATGCAGATGCCCGTGCCGAACCTAGAGGTTTTTTTCCTGTTAAAAAGGAGTTCCCACTTCCTACTGTCGCCAAGTGTTACCCATACGGTTTTTGGGGTTTTCTCTTACAAAATAAAGCACTATGAAGCACTTTGAGTAGAAAAGTGCTGTACAAGAACCAGTCTATTTACCATTTAGGGTACTGTTGTTGTGATTTGGTCCTATATAAATGAAACTGAGTTTAATTGCTTCTGTGCTTATAAGGCTCTTACATAGACTGTTGGCTGCACAAAATAAGCTGGATAAAGTGATAAGAAACTTGGTGAAGGAATTACAAAATCATTCAGATTTGCTGCTCGACTATAATGCATATAGTGCAGACAAAAAAGAAAAAAAAA
>NW_005187701.1:223934-230854 GCF_000239375.1 Pundamilia nyererei | reverse complement strand
ACACACACTTGAAAAGTAAAATTGGGCAAAATTGGGCTGGGTACACATGAGCCAGGTGAGGGAACGCTATCACACGGAGCCGTCTGCACCGGGAGCCGGTCACAGACCGCAGCCCCCAGGCCGGGCACACAGCTGGAGGGAGGCAAAGAAGCCCCCCAGCCAGGCTGAGAAGACCCACAGAGCCATGAAACGGTACAACACATCAAGTTATTTTGCAAATGATCTCTGCACAGTTTTTGCTTTTTGTGTGTCATTTCTCCACTGACCTAACAATAAGAAGCCATATCCAAACCCAAACCCTCAGCTGCTTTTATAATGACACAGTCATCTCATCTTAATGTCTCCAGGCTTACATGTGCTGTCAAATATTTGCTTTTTAACTTAAGAGCATGATCTGATTATTTGAGCTCATCATAACGTCTTTGTTTTCTCGCAGTCTTCCTGCTTTCTATAAAATAGAAACAAGCAAAGCGAGTTATGGATAAGTCTTGACACAGCTGTTTGATCTTATGCACAGAGAGGGAGAGTGTCATCAGCATATGGAAGAGTGAGAGACACATAAAAAAGCTGGAACAGAAGAGCGGGGTATCAATCAAACGGGCTGATGACCCTCTCCATGAGATAGAGAGTTCAAGACCCTGCTTTTCTCCCCCTCTCTTCTCTTCTTCTCTACTTTTCTTTTCTTTTATCCCTTCCTTCCCCTTCTGAGCATCACCCTGTCTGTCTTGTCTTTGACTTTCTTTGTTTTATGCAGCCGCCATGTCCAGAAGGAATAGATTTGCAGCATCGCTTTGATCCTGTTGTTATGATTCTTTTATTTGCCTCAGCCACATCCTTCTCTCCACTGCAGTCATTTCACAAGATGCTTTGAATTAGGGTGGAGGATAGTTTGGAAGGAGAGGAGAGAGGAGGCTGTGGGGAGGGGGAGAGTGATGCTCACGCTCAGACCTAGAGGTCCTAAAAGAAACTTGGTGTGGAGAGACGAGAGGTCGTCCTTTAGAAATACAGGGGCGATCTCGCTCTCTTTTAGGTGTAAATGTCAACCGAACTGTCTTGAAAAATTCAAAGTGTTGAAACGGTGTTGAAACTGCTGAATTTGCCCCCTCTGTCAGTAAATGAGCAAAGCGCAGTGACGTGATGTATGATAAGACTTAGTCACTGTACTGTTTGGATGGTTTTAGTCAGTGAAGTAAACTGCTGACTGCTGTGGTGATGATGTTTTCCTCCTCTTTTGTGGTTATGTCCTTCAGTGGCAGCACTCATCCCTCTGTAGGTAAGTGATGCTGCAACCGTGTTTCGGTATACATTTTGCGTACACACGTCTGCGCCTCACGGCACTTTTGCATAGTGTAGTTTTGGGTGGTCACTGTAACCGTTTTATGCGTCCCATGTGTGTATGGAAGTAATATATACTGATATCCTCAAGTGGTCTTGCTTTGCCTCGTATCTTTCCGTGTTCTCCCTGCAGGAGGGTAAATATTTAGAGCATTTTTGCAGGACCATTCATATAGCTGATCTCCTTCCCTTTGTACATAGAGACAGTAAATCAGAGTCTTAGCAAAGAATGTCAGGGTAAACAAATTGGGGATATTGATGTAAACTGGAGCATTCACTGTGTCTCCTTCTAAACTCACTAGTTATGCACTCGGCTTATCACGAGGCTATGATTTATATCGCTGTCATTCATTGTCTCGTTTGAACCAGAATTATATAAGTCACCCTGGGCTGACATACAGTATGTCTGCCCTGGTCCAAAGTGAAAAATGTTAACTACCACAGCAAACTTGTATAATAACATACCTGCACAGTAATATACTGCAAAGCCAAGAGGAAAAACGAAAATTGGCTGTTTAGAGAAAACTTGCTATAATCCTGCTTGCTCGCAGCAATTTCACACCACTCTTGTTAGGTTTACATGTGAGAAGTGGTGGTCTCGAATTAGAGAAAATAACTCAGTATGAAAGGAGCATTAAATTGGCTTATTGTCACCAAACATCAGATATGTGGTTAAAAATGAGTCAGTTGCTTAATTCTGCCTCTGATGTCGTGGTACGAGATGGATGCAGACAGGGCCGTAAGTATAAAGCAACAAGCCACAGCTAGAGGAGGTTTTACAGCCTGGTAAGTGATGATGAGTGTTTTGCCATTCTGTGTGGTGGGGGCTTTTTTTTTGTTTTAAACCAGATGCCTTTATGAAAAATGACATTTTGTGGTTGTTTTTGTGTGACTGTTTTCTGTCTTTTGTGTTTTTAGATGGAGATTTCTATTGTCCATTCAGTAGTACAAATAGGCATACTGCAAATGTCGTGTAATAAATACAGACAGCAAAGATTTCTTATTGTTGCTTTCACAATGTCAGGGGAAAACAAGTGCAACAATAGGCAGCATAGTTTTATTTATATATATATACAATAAAGTAAACAATGTGAATATTGGAGATAAAGAACAAATAGAACGGGGGTGGCCAACTCCAGGCCTCGAGAGCCGGTGTCCTGCAGGTTTTAGATGGGTCCTTGATCCAACACAGTTGATTCAAATGGATAAATGACTTCCTCAACATGTCTTGACGTTTTCCAGAGGCCTGATAATGAACTAATCATTTGATTCAGGTGTGCTGACACAGGGTTAGATCTAAAACCTGCAGGGCACCGGCTCTCGAGGCCTGGAGTTGGCCACACCTGAAATAGAATATCCAAATATAACTCGAAAAGAAAGATGTATAAGTGAGGCCTTTTAAACCACCTGAAAGTGTCCTTTTGAATATATACTCGCACAGCACAGATGTCCATGTTTATCACTGTTAGATTTTTTTAAAGTGACATCACAGACACAAATCAGTATTTTCCATTTTATCAGAACGCATTGTTGCGTTGTAACGTCGAAACATATTTAAAGAATTATTTGTGTTTATTTTATAGTATGTGTCACGTCTGCAATAATCTCGAGTAGTTGCTTTTATTGACTGTTGAAATGAAAACCACACTGCACCAGAATATTACATGCATTTAAAAAGACGCTGCGGTCTTTGATAATAAGCCACGACTTCCCACGTCAGTAAAAGAACGTCGGAACCTGGAACTTCATACAAATCAGTTGGCTGAATGCTTTTTTACTCAAGTGTGGTGGCGGCAGGCATTAGTGGAGAGGAGAGGAACTGTGCTCGGGCTTAGACCTGCACCTACATGTGGGATACATTTGACAGAGTAAACACACAAGTGCACGCACGCACACACACACGTTTGGCAGCACTACTGTCTTTCAAATGGACAAATAGGCAAGAGCTTTCCACGTTGCACGTGTAGCACTCACGCACACACACGACTGAAACCCACACAGCACAATCACCTCCATACAAACAACCTGTTTAGACAAATGCATCAACCCCACAGTCCAACATTCAGCCTTCATATATTTTTGTATATGTATGCATTCACACTGATTCACGCTATCAACAACTTCCTGGCACATGCAGACACGCCAGACCCTTTTATCCTACAAATGTGGGGACCGTAGCCATAGGATGTGGATGTAAGCTGTGATAAATAACACGGGATCAGAATCTGAAATGTTTATGTGGTGAATTAGAAAAAGGAAACCAGAACAGGCCTGTTTTCTACCTCCCTCATTCAACAAAGCCCAAGTTAAATACACAAAAATAATCAGCAGCAACACATTCCACAGACGGCTGATTACTGTACATGTCATGACCAGCACAAACCAAGACCTTCTCCTCTATTTTTTTTTTTTAATTTTGAATCAAAAGATAAATACTTAAGAACGTTGAAGTTAAAAAGCGAAATCATGTTTGCAGTGTGAAATACATTTACGGCTGTCCTGCACTGATGAGTAACTACCCTGTAGCTCCAAACAAAGCCGTTTGCTGCCATTCTGCCGGTTTCTTTTTCTACTTTTGCGGATGACTAAGTGGGCACAGTGTGCTTCACATTAACATTCCCCTCACGATCAAATCCACTTGGCACATTACATGCATGTGTGTTTAATTCTCGAAACCATTTTCACTTTTTACATTTGCGCTGCTAAATTATTGACTTGACTTTGATGGTAAAAAAACAACAATTGTTTTTGTATGATGTTCTAGCGTGTTATACTTTTGTATTCTTGCTAATGGAACCCCCCACAACTGCTCTCACATGCTCTAGTCATGCCACATTCTCTGGGGTTTTACATGTTAAATTAAATCTCAATGTGAAGAAGAAAAAAGAGGAAATGATATAGAAAAACGTTCATGCAAGCACAGTACTGCTCACGGCATGCATAACTTACACAAATACCAGTGATGCACATGGTGCATAAATATTTTAGTGTAATATAGAGTCTGCTGTCAGACTCTACAACAAAGACTTTTGCAGCTGATCAAACCCACACATGTGCAATAAGACTGCTATATGTGCAATTCTTTTTCTGACAAAGTTGTACTTTTGTATTTTCTTACTCAGTTGTATATAGCATTGGTATTCTATTTTATTCTATTGTATATATTATTCTATTTTATTCTATTGTATATAGTATTTTTATTTTATTTTATTGCATTCCAGTGTTTTCTAATTTCTGCTACATAACTTTGCACTTTTGCTGTAACGAAACAAATTTCCCACCTGTGGGACTAATAAAGGTCATCTTATCTTATCTTATCTTATCTTATCTTATCTTATCTTATCTTATCTTATCTGCTTCCATGCAGCTGAAGTCTGTAACCAAGGGCTTGCCTATTTTATCAAAACAATGCCAAACCATACTGTGCACATATTTGCATACAATAGCTATCATGGTAAATTACTCTGCAGTGCAAACTGGTCATCCACCTGTGAGAGATGAAGAGAATGTTGTTTGGCAGCTGAAATTATATAAACATCAATACATAACTAATTATGTCCAATATTCTGATTCCAATATTTCACTTTGAAAGTAGAAGGTTGGAGTGTTTTTAAAAGAAGAAAATTCATGATAGACATCTTCCTATTCTGATAGATTTAAATGCATATATTGCTCCACAGTGCACAGGTTAAAGATCCCCGATTTGCCTCTATAGACAGAAATTGTATATCACAATGTGAGCAAAGAAACAACCTTCTCTTCTCACTCTCAGCATGTATTATTTGGCTTTTGCATCTTCTAATAAATACATGAAAATAAAGAATATGAAGATTTTTGTATTTTGGTTTTATTTACAGTTTCCACCAAATCCCAAACTGCTGTGGAAGCGAGGCTATACCACCTGTTCACCTGTCGCTGACTCACTGCGGCTCTAACTAGCCTCTCCCACAGAGCGGGCGTGCCAGTGGGTGAGAAAATAAAAGAGGAGGCATACTGCGGTCAACAGAGCGTCCTTCTGTACCTCCTCCCGTGGGCTGATTAAAGAGACGGCTTGTGCTAATGGCTGCCTCACTGTCAGACCACAGGAGAGGACACAGATAACTCAAAGAGGAGCAGAGAAGAACAAGTCCTCCCTCATAAACATATCTATAGGGCTTAATTTGGGCTTAGGGTTCCTGTCATATGTAGTTTTACTGGATTTGAATCATATGGAGCTGCTAATCCTTTTTAGTCGACTCTACAGTTCCTCTGATGATTTTGAACTCGTGCTGCAGCTCTATGACAAAAACAAAAACTGACAAGGCTCAAAGTATAAGTTTGTATAATTTAATCATTTAATTCAATACATTACATTACCAATGAGTATTAGAGTAACTGCAGTGGTGGAGTAATTCTTTTGAGTCAACAAGCTCACAAAAACATCAGATAATAGCAAATATAACTACTGTGTTTAACGCAGACAAAACTAGACTTTTTAACAATTAATCAAATTTTGATGAAGCACACATCTTCCAGAAAGCATAATAAAAATATATGTCAGCTGATAATGCATTGCAGCACAACATTAGAGGCATCACGTTTTGTCTGACTGATTTTTCAGATTCTTTGGAATGTCGTTAATAAATCGCAATTTAAAGGCTGATTTACAAATACATTAATGATTAAGAATGGCTACACGCTAAACCAGAGCAGACCTTAAACCTTTTTTTTTACACCTATGTTATTTTTTCCCTGTTGTTGCCCAACAATCATATGGCCCCTTATGAGCAAGCACTTTGGTGACAGTGGGAAGGAAAAACTCCTTTTTAACAGGAAGAAACCTCCAGTAGAACCAGGCTCAGGGAGGGGCGGGGCCATCTGCTGCAGTGAGAGAAGGAAGACAGGACATGTGTTGACATTTTTAAGACATCCTGATAATAATGAATTACAGTCGTCCAGCCTAGAAGTACTAAATGCATGAACTAGTTTTTCAGCTTCACTCTGAGACAGGATATTTCTAATTTTAGAGATATTGTGCAAATGGAAGAATGCAGTCCTACATATTTTTTTTTAATATGTGCATTGAAGGACATGTCTTGGTCAAAAATGACTCCAAGGTTCCTCGCAGTGTTACTGGAAGCCAGAGTAATGCCATCCAGAGTAAGAATCTGGTTAGATACCATATTTCTCAGATTTTCAGGGCCGAGTACAATAACCTCAGTTTGATCTGAATTTAGAAGCAGAAAGTTAGCGGCCATCCAGGTCTTTATGTCTTTCTTTAGTGTAGATAAACTGTACTTTTTTCTAGTGATTTCCAAAAACATTGAAATTAAAGTGGGATTGATGATTGTCATCTTATTTATCTATTAATATTGGCTTAGCATAAGATGGGTATGCCTACTTTTCTAACATATAACATCCAGATATTAGTAAAGGCACACTCGTGGATGATAGCAGCAAAGGTAGCAACATCAGCTCATTACTGCCTTCTAAACACTGCACGTCCTCTCACTTTAGTCTCTGTGGAATGTCACAGTGCAAAAGATGACTTCTAGAATCATAAATCACATTGCCGTCCACACACACACACACACACACACACACAC
>NW_005187701.1:220733-222187 GCF_000239375.1 Pundamilia nyererei | reverse complement strand
TTTTTTTTTAACATATATATTATGAACTCATTCAAGTGTAATTTAGGCTAAACTGTTTGCAATAGAAGTTCCATATATGATCCCAGTGAGGAATTTGCGATTTTTCTATTCAACTGCATGATCTGCTGATAGCAGACTGATGGCAGACTGACTCTCAATGCTGATTTATCAACATCCTGAAACACCAAAGCTGATTTGAAGAAAGCAACTATCTGCAGGTGGTTGCAGACCTAGTCCCTGTCTTCAGAGCAACCATTTCAAAGATCAAGATATTCATTGTTCATTGTACTCAATCGCAATAATCTTGTTCTCATCACCAACCACTGTTTTGCTTTGTGTGACTGTAGCATAACTAATCAGGGTACGTGCTTAGCTGAGACTTCCCCAGGCCAAACCTTCAAAACAGTCATCCACACTACAGTGAGTGACATACAGACTATATCTGTAATCGCCAAAGCTTTTTCGTGCAGTCTGACATGACTTAAACTCACAAATCAACTGCAACCAATACTGTATAATGCTTGCAGCTTAGTTGTTATGTTTGGGGATCGTCAGCTGAACAGAACAAAGCTGCGTTTTTGGTAGCAGATAAAAGAGGCAGTAGAACTACCCCATCAAACTTTTGAGCTGCCAAGTGTGGCCTTTGGAGCAGGCACGAGTATTTTGCCCTACACGCTGTTGTATGACGTATCTAGCATGTTGCAAACATGATGGTTCCGTTCTTCTATGTGGTTCTGTAACAGAGCAACACTAACTTCTGAATAAGTGTGTTTGATATTTGGTCTGACTCTTTCACACTGTTTCATTATCTTTTGACCAAAGCTTATTAAATTAACCAACACGTACTTACCATGAGTAATAACAATAAAGGTGTTAAATTAGATTTTAATAGAGTTCTTCTACGTGGTAGGATCTCAGGGTATCGGTACATATGCAGGGACAACATGAAGCTCAGTCTTTGGGGTAACCTAAAGCTCCCGTGACATTTTCACAGAAAAATGGATGGTTTAGCAATGCTTACTACTGAATTGAATAGTAAAGCTGCCGATTTAGTGGAATGTTGGTCCCATGTGGGCTTTTTGTTTTCTCTATACCTCCCTAAATAAATCCTTTGTCTACACTACTATATTATTTAGATCTCTGTTCTGCCAGTCTGCAGAAAGTGCATCACTGCCATCTCCCCACAACAAGAGATGTTGTTCCCTTCCTGAAATCTCATCTCTCTGGGGATGCAGGCCCGGTTTTCCATGCCCGCAGGTTCCAGCTCTGGTGTGGGATTCCCAAGGCCTCAGGAAAACACAGTTTACAACATTCCCACAGTGGTGGCCACTGAATGACTCTCTTCCTCTTCTCCCCTCTTCTGTTTAACTGGGGTTTCTTCTTGCCCATGTTGTTGTCAGCCAGTGGCTTGGGAAGCTGCCCAATGGTTGTTGGTTAATTTTGTGAGAGGGGGG
>NW_005187701.1:209814-220594 GCF_000239375.1 Pundamilia nyererei | reverse complement strand
TCTCCTTGCCAAGGGATCTTCTCAGTGGTGGAAAATCCTTCCCATGAGCAGTGCAGTTCCACGGAAGTAATTAATCATGGGTAGTTTGGTGTAATGGACATTGTCATGCTGCCATTAACTGATCCCCAGGCTCTCTGATGCAGATACCCACCATAATGTCAGTTCTGACATGCAAAACAAAAGAAAGACTGTTTGTTCTAAAAGGTTTTCACTTTGACATTCAGCAGAGCAACACTCGGTGGAGTTTTTACATTCCCAACAGGTTAACATAACAGGACAGCATTTGGCAGGTTCATAGCATCTGTGATTTAGCTCATGAAAAAAAAACACAGCCATACATAAAGTAATAATAGAAAGACTGCTATCAAACTCCCCACCTATTTTTACAAGTTCAGATAAGAGGATGTAGTCATGTGGCTTGTAAAAATAAGAAGCTGCTCTAAATTTGGCCATTGCCCTTTTCAAGGCAGCGTGTTTCTGCACCTGTGGACATCTTGAAGCATACTTGCAGTTTAACTGTGGACTTGAGCTTCTGTGTCAATCCAACCCAGCACCTCATTGTCATGATTATCTCTGGTGATCTGAGTTCAGGTTCTGGCTCTGAACCAGAGACCAAGAGGCACTTTTTGGTGGAACAGCTGAAAAAATCCGCCTGAAGGTGGCGTGTCGGGGTCAGGCGTGTGACCAGTCACAGTAATGTCTTTTTTTTTCATCAATCACAGAGTTGTGTGCCATAATGCCAGCTGAGGTTCACTCTGATGTTCATGGTGGCAATACTCAATTTGGTGGATTGCAGGACCAGTGAAACCCTGCAGAGCTACACAGGGAAATGACTTTGACTGGAACTGTGAACACATTCAAATCATAAATGTAGTTTTTCTTTATGGGCACATGTGCAAAACTTTTTAAAAAATTGCAGTCACAAAGAAAAAGTTTGACAGGATGATTCTGCTAGATATAAACTTAAGTGAAGTTAATGCGTTTTATCCCCGGTGAAAAAGCGGTTACAAAATTCAGTGGACCAGTTGAGCCAAAGAACTACCTTAGAGCCTGACTTTAGCTTTAAAACATGAATACGTTACTATGATCACACAAGTACAGCTGCTTGATTAAACAGTGAACCAGCACATTTTCCGTTACAGTCTGATTCTGTCCATAATAAGTGGATGATGCTTTATAATGCCTAATTAGCAACAGTTTAAATAAAGAATTATAACAGGTCTGTTTTCCACACCAGACCCACAGTCCACGTCCTCATTTCCCATCACCACTGCTAATGAGCGGCTGTGGATAAAACTAGTTTCGTGTGATAAACCATTTTTTCTGTCTTTAAAGTTTACATTGACAGCAGCTGCTTTCAGACTTTTCCAAGGAGTTTCTATAGTTTAACTGTTTCTGAAAGGCCGACCATACGAGACGAGCAGTTATAGACATGCAATAACTAAACAACACCCAAATGAGAGGGAGCTAATTAAGTATAAGAGCCAAGTTACAGACTGTGACAGTAATTACAGAAGCAATCACTCTACATCCTTCCTGCCCTTGCCACACTTCACAACTACCGGCTTCTTTGGAAAACAGTCAAATTAAGGCTCATTAAGCCCCTCTGAGGTTTATAATTAAAAGGCACTTTTATTAGCAAAGTTTCTTTCAATATTTCTAACCATATACTGTTTAATTATATCAATAAACCTAAAGGAAGTCCCTGTGCGTCTCATACTTCAGCACTGATCGAGGAGTTATAGAGCGAGACTAGCCTCGGCAGAGGGAAACTGCTTCTGAGCATGAGGTTGTAACCCACATGTGTGAGTTAGAGTCTGACTTAGAGATAAAAAATGATCAATATTTTCAGGCTCCACACCCAGGCTTTCCTGTTCAGTTGATCAGTTATGAGCTGAAAAGTAAATTACTGCTTTTCTTGGACCCCAACATGACCAGCTCAGTGTTATGTCATTTATGAATCACGTTTAGCTGCTCTGGGCTTTGATTCCTTCATTGTAACTAAAGGAGCTTGAACTTGATGATTCTGGCGTTGCTCTGCATCAGAGGTGGGATACCTCTGCGTGTATGTGTGTGTGTGGCAGTGGTAAACATGCAAGTGATGTGGTCATTGGAGGAAACTAAACAGTTCCGGAACGCCTAAGGAATGAGATCACTCAAATTAAAGCGCGTGGCAATTACCAAATGTTAACAGGCTTAGTCGCCAGTGCAAGTGCAGGAGAGGAGGACACAAAGAGATGGTGGTGGAAGCACTTTAACGAGTAACAGGTGAGTTTTGAACTAAAAGGAAACAAAATAAACAGACTCACAATGCTCATACATAAACAGACACGCACACACCCCAACAAACTTTTTACACAGAAACACCACATCCATGAAAATAGCATTTAATCCATATCTAAAGGCTGCGGTTAGCTCATGAAGTGAGCTGCACTGCATTTAACTCGGCCTTGCATGCTGGTCCCCAGTTGAAGCGGAACACTGCGGCGATATTAGCAGAGGCTGTTGAGATTTTGATTGCACTTTGTGGTGCAAATAAACTCAGGAATGAACAACACCATTCAGCTTTTCCAGGCTCCTGGTGAATGCGAGGGCGAAATAAACCGTTTACCAGCTCTGTTTCTCTTTTGTTCCAGCTACACGACCAAAGAGCTCACTTTGGTGTTCAGAAACTGTTAATGCTGGTAATGATTTGAAGGTTTGCTGCACGAAGCAGTCGCCAGTAAAATGTAATCCCTCGTGTTTTGCATTTAGCCTTCAAAAGAGGACCGATTGCGACCTTGTGTTTTTGCATCTCACTTTCAAATGCATCTCTTTATGTGAAATCTCTCGAATAACCCAAATGAATCTGTCCACAAGAAATATAGCAGGGAGTCGTCCTAAATAAATGCTAGCATAAAATACATTTGACTTAAAAGAGAGGACTCTTGCAATGGAAACTCCCCACAGGAAGACAGCGGTTTACCAAACTGTCCAGTGTGTTCTTCCCTCTGCACTGGTGCAAAGGGCCTCATTCTGCATCTCTCTGTGTGTTCTGTTAATGAAAGACTCGCTTTAATGAGATCTGAAAGGAAGAGGCTCTTGAGCGCACAGCTGCTGAATCTTCTACACTGACCTCGGCTGGGAGACAAGCGATGGACGGAAAGACGAGAGGTGGTTTAAAAAAAGAAAGAAAGAATGACAAACACAAAAGCAGATATGAGAAAGAGAGGGTGAAATAAGAAGATAGGAGAGATGCTGAGATTTCTGCCATGCTTGAAAGGAAGACAGTGCCATCTAGAGACCTCACGGCAACAGTTGTTGTGCACGGGCATGCATGAAGACCTGTTAAATCCATTCACTTACACACTGGCATCTCTAACTGGACATAGTCTTACTTTCTGTTATTTATCTCTCTAACACTGATGTTCACTCAGATTTCTATCATTTAAATTTGATTTTATCCAGTTTTGGTCCTTTTGTCTTTACAAAACAGACACACTGTGAAGAAACATGTTGGCAGGAAGTCTTTATTTACCGCCCGAGAGTTATTTTTTCAGAAGCTATCCCAGTCTTTCTTTGCAGGTCTTTGCCAGAACTGCTGGATTGATAGCCCTCATCTCCGCTCTGCTGTTGAGCTCCCTGCTGCTTTTATTCAGGGTTTCCCAGGCTGTGCATTTTCCACTGGGCCTCTTATGTTTTCACCAAAATGCGGTTTTCTCAGCCATCGTGGATATCCTGGTTCATTCATCGGCCTCACATCAGTAATACATGAACCCACTGAGACATCGTCACTCTTGTTTTAAAAATTACGCATCTATAAATATCACAAGCTGAAAAACAACAATGAGAAACAGCAAGGCTACAGTCATGAGAGATGAAACATAAGACTAAAAACTCAAATTTGGAGCAAACCAATCATTGAAACTAACAGTGGATGCATGCTCTCAGAGCTAGGACTATGAGGGTTCCCTAGGCTGAAAAAGATTGAGACATGATATTTTGGACTACAAAGAGATCTTGGACGGGACTGCGAGGAAAGGAGGAGAGAGATAATTATCTCTAATTAGCTTTGTTCAAGGAAGATAGCTAACAGAACAAAGACCACGCAGAGGGATCCTACTTTGGAAGACTGACCCACTCACCCACCTCCCCTCGCTCACAACAAATGAACACAAAACACAAGAGATATTATACAATTACATACATTTACTCATTCAAATAGAGATGAAATATATAAAGCACAACTGTCTCAACATGGTCAACATTTAAATGTCAATGTTTGAGGACAAGATAGGCTGTGCAACAGACATGCACAGTACACAGTAGGTGCAGTAGACTCCCAGAGATGGCATCTAATGAATACAAACTTATTCTGTTTATCACAAATAGATTTCATTCACTAGTTGACAGATTGTCAATGTCACAGAAAAGGAGTTTCATTACATTTGTTGAAACAATCTAAATGCCCCCCTGACAAAAAAGGCTTTTTTAAATTTTTATTTTGATGCTGACGTGTACGTCACAAAATGTAAACTTTACAATCAAGGTCCTTAAATTGCTCATCCGGAACATCACACTCGATTAATTTGGATTACCGTAACTAACTCTGGTCTGATCAATCTTTGAAGCCACTTTTCCCAAACTCAAAGTTAAGGCACGTGGCTAACAAAGAGGATCTAGCGTGTGGATTTTTTTGCACATTTTTGCCGTCATTCTGCCTGGTTTACATAAAACAACAACCAAACAATTCAAGGAGCTGCATCTGGACAATATTCTTCTCTGCCCGTGGATGGGGTATTTATAACATGGCTTGTTTAAGTCGTTGCTTCAAATGAGATTCTCGCTCTGGTCGTTGAGCTAAAAAGTGCTACTTGAAGTATTAGCAGGACTCGTCCTGGTGATCTGGGAGGTCACAAGGCAAACATTTAGAATACACACACAGTTTCCACAAGTCAATACACAACTATGGCTTCTCTGATAAGATAAGAAGCATTTTACACGGCGAGGAAGATTTTTTTTTTTTTACATAAATGATGATTTCCAAACAAATATTATTTGGAAAATATTATTAATAACTATTTCTTAATAAAAAATAATAAGCAATTAGCAATCTGGGTTTACAGTGTTTATGCAGTAGTGTGTCTTTGGGACTGACTGAGGTTTCTTTTAAAGACTGGGTTAAATGAACATTTAACAAGACCAGTAGGTGGATGATGGTCAGTTTTGGTGAAGCAAGAAAATCTTGATAGGTTCTGGAAGCGGTAAAGAAGATATGTGGTTTAGACGATTTTTGCCCATCGTTCTGCGGATCCTGATGCGACACAAATGTGTCAGCCTACGAGGGTTTCCTGGGAGAAGAAAAAATAGATGCAGCTGAACAACTGCATATACTTTCATGCTTTTGTATAAGTAGAAACATAAAAGTGTGGCTTTTAATGACCTTTTTCATTGTACTTTATGGGCTTCTTTATATCAGCTCCTCAGCATCAACAAATGTCCAGAAACATGCATTACAAGGTCCCTGTTTCATGTAAAAGCAGCTAAGCTTTAACACGAGGAAAAATGCTTATTCTAAACATATTTGAGATGAAATCCTTAAACTAAAAGCAGTAATCTGCAAACTCGGGTCTTTACAGAAAGAAGAACATACGTGTTGCTAATGACATTAATGATGCTTCATCATAAAGCCACAAAAGCCTTCATTCACAAACTAATGGTGTCTGAAACTACTTCCTTGTTTTCACTTTTACTACACCCGATAAGACTTTTTTTCCCATCAACTGGAATTTGTTTTTGTTTCCATTGGTAACCACAGCTCTCCTCTTTATCACTTGACCACATTATGCAGAGAAATGATATTTTAATGCACTGCTATGCTAATGACACATTGCTTTACCTCCCAGTAAAATCCACTGACATCAAACCTGTTTACTGCAAGAATCCAATCGATATTGAATCTGAGTGAGCCTCTGACTATTATTCATGCTTTTACTTCATATCTCTCAGAACGCTCTATCGGTCATTTAATCAGTATTAATCAGAAATCAGTTAATGAACTACTTAATGAACAATCCGAACCAGCAATACGAAATGTAAACATATGACACCAGTTTTATTGATTCTACATTAAATCCACAATTTTGAGAGACAATTTTACGAAGCTCTACAAAAACTCACAACTTATTAACTAAAAAATATTCTGGTATCGTGAGGAGGTGCACCAAAAAAAGCTCCCTGCCGGAGCTTTGTATAAAGCAACAGCATCATTTTTTGTTACTTACTTTTTCCTTCCAAGAAGACACTGAGTGCCTCTGGATCAACTTTCCTTCGATTTGGAGCCTCCAAATCCGAATCATCCCAGGGCACGAGGGCTGGGTTCGCTCCGTGGTCCAGCAGCAGGTGGATGAAGGCCACTTCACATCCGTGTCGCAGGACTGCATCCAGCAGGCAGGAAGCCAAACCTCGTGTCAAAGCCTCATGGCAGACAGGACCTGTGTAATTGAAGTCGGGCTGAGCGCCGGCCTGGAGCAGCAGCCGGAAACAGTGAAGGTGGTGGTAGGCTGCGCTTATGTAAAGAGGGCAGACCACTAGAGTGTTGAGGGTTCGAGCGCTTAAAAGGAGCCGCGGACCCAGCTGGTGGTCCATGTCAACATCAGCATTGAACCTAGACAAAAATGTAACCATAGACTAAATTTTCTTTCATAAATCCTTGATGCAAACTAAAGGAAAGAATACAGAGATATTTATTACTGTGGAAAAATATAAATTGAGAAGCTTTCCTCTTTACAACAAATCCATTTGTTGTATAAAGGAATTCAGCGTCAGAACATCGTTACCTGGTCTGCTGCACGTCAGAAAACTCTGGACTCTAACTGCTGAAAATTTTCCTCCACAGAAAGTTGGGTCGGATTCAAAGTGCAAGTTTCAGGTCTGTTGTGAAATCGTAGTGCTACGGTGCCAGGGGTCATAATGGGACTTCCAGAATTGATCTAAAAACTGCAGCTGGGGAAATGCTTCTGAATTTAATGGTTGGTGGGGTTTTTATGTTGGTTTTTCGGTCTTATGTTTGTCTTTTTGCTTTCTGGGAAAGGTGACAGAAAATGTTTTTTAAAGTCAGGAAGTTACAAAACTGCTATTGGAAATGATTGCACCACAAAGAAAGTAGTGGATTAAAAATGCAAAGCACAGATAATCTCATGTGCAAAGATTAAACCATATGAAAAGAAACTGTAATAACTGGAACCGACTCCCACCAGTTTTCAGTGGCGGAATGGAAGATAAAAACAATTTTAGTGCCAATTTTCTTTACGTATTTAAACATTTAACCTATATATAAAACAGTTCTGTCCATCTAGACTTTAGTTTGATCCTTCCCAAGGCTCACCTGATGAGCTCCTGCAGTATGTCCAGCCTCCCCACTCGTGCAGCATGGTACAGCGGGGTACTGCGGTGGTGGCGGCTACCATTGGGATCGGCTCCAGCTTCAAGAAGAATCCGTACACAGTCCAGGTGACCATTAACCACAGCTACATACAGAGCTGTTTGGCCTTTGACATCAACTAGGTCCACCTCGGCTCCCTGAGCGATCAGATAGGCCACGCATGCTGCGTGTCCCGCTGTGGCTGCAATCCTCAGAGGGGTGCAGGGCAAACAGCCACAACACCACACAGACTTCTCATTGATACGCCTAACACCAAAACAGAGAAAGGAGAGGTCCAGGGTAATACGTTTCCAGTTTAAGCGCATTTACAAAGAAAAAAAAACAGTCTCTAATTTTATGGTACATCAACCAAAAAATACATATAAGTTATAATTTCATTTGCATGTCATTGAGGGAAATAAGTATTTCATCCCCTACAAACCAGCCAGCATTCTGGCTCCTACAGATTACAATCATTCAGTCAATAACAGAAACTCCTGATCTCAGCTTCTTATATGCATAAAGCACACATGAGCATACAATCAGTTTCTTCCATTTCAACCTCTCCAAAAGATGTCAAAGGTCATCAGGGGTAAGATCGTAGGCCTGTGGGTGCGATTATTCAGAAACTGAAGAAAAATAAAATGACCATCAGTTGCCCTCGGTCTGGAGCGAGAAAAGTGGTGGATCAGCCCAAAACTGCATGAGAGGAGCATGTTAATGGTCTGAAGGCAGTCGTGACCTACACTGGGAACACACTACACCATAATGGACAGAAATCTCACAGCATCTGCAAGCTCTCCCCTCTGAGGAAAGCACTTTGGGTTTGCCAGTGAAGAGAAATACTGAGTATGACCCAAAGAACACCATCCACACATCCAAGCACAGAGGTGGAAACATTATGCTTTGGGGCTGTTTCTCTGCTGAGAGTATAGGATAACTTCACTGCATTGAAGGGTCCAGTGGATGAGGCCATGTACTGTAAAATCTTGGATGAGAACCTCCTTCCCTCAGCAAGAACACTGAAGATGGGACTTGGATGGGTCTTCTAGCATGACAATGACACAAAACATTCCACAAAGGTTACAAAAGAGTGACTGAAGAAGAAGTACATTATGGCCAGTCTCCAGATGTCAGTCCTACAGAAAATCTGTGGAGGGAGCTGAAGATTTAAGTTGAAACATAAAGCATTTACAGAGTTTCTGTGAAGAGAAGAGATGTGTGCAAACCTGGTGACCAACTACAAGAGACGTCTTACTGCTGTACTTACCACTCAGTACCAACTCGTGTTTTGCTTGGGGATCAAATACTTATTTCACTCAATGACATGAAAATACTTTATGATTTTTATGGATTTTTAGTTGATATTCTGTCTCTCTCCATTAAAATGAAACTACCATTACAATTAGAGACTGTTTATTTCTTTGTAAGCGAGCAAATTTAAATGTTCACTAGAGGATCAAATCGTTATTTCCCTCATTGCATGCATGCTCATGACTATGAGATGGCTCTGTACGTATGTTCTCCAGTTGGTAAATCCAGGCTCTGATTCTGCATCAATAGGAGGAAGCACTGAAGCTAACAACAGCAAAGCATTTTGCATTACAGTGCTTTGGTGGTTACTGGACTGAGCCACTGAAAGGTTCTCTGTGTATTTGTAGTCCTCCCGTAGTGCTGCAGGGCTGCTTCCCTCCACAAGGTTTCCACAGATATCAGAGTTGTAAACTGCATGTTTTTTACTTTTACTACATCAAATTTAAATTCTGTTACATGCACTACATTTGTAGTATATTGCTTTGACATTGCATTGGCATTAAACTATGATCCTCTAGCTGTATGCAGTTTAATGCTATGGGTATTGGAAGACACCCATCCTGCTGTAAGATGATGGTAACAGCAGCCTGCTTTTGGTCTGTGTTTACTCCTATGAAAATGATTTGGAATAAGGTTATCTTTGGACTTGTTTGGGGGGAAAAGACAGTTCTGCTGTAAGAGACAATAACAAATATACTATTCTGTAATCTTTATACAAAATAAATCTATAGTCTGTCTCAGATTCTGCTGTCTCTCTGCCTGCAATGTCATCCCATCCCTCAAAGTGCAGCCTTTGTTTTGGTACCTTATCATTTTCATTTGTATTGATGTTTTGCTTTATCATTTACCAAGTAAAGCATGTGTTAACTTTGCTAACTAGAGAGCCAAATACACTTATTACTGCTCGGCCTCACCGTCTGAAACCGTCTTCCTGCAGCAGGTTCCTCAGGGTGTCCAGATCTCCGACATAGGCCGCGTTGTGGAGGCGCATGTCATCCTGCTCCAGGGGTTTGTCGCAGAACTGCTCCTGCAGCCATTCCTTCAGGTTACGACCTGCCAAACACAGCATTTCAAGGAGAATAACAGAAATGAAAAGTTGGTTTTGTCTGGTCTTGCAGGGCGATTTGTTACCATACAAAATGATATTTTGAAACTATTCTGCATATTATCAAGTGTAAATGATATCTCAGCTCAAATACACATAAGACAAAATACACATAAGGTGGCTGCAGATGAGCAGCAGTGGTGTAGTGACATTTTCTCATGTCTGCTCCATGCTGTGCTCAGAGAACTCCCACAGATGGAGATGTACACAGTAAAACAGCTCCTGAAATACACATTATAAGGATCCACGTTACACTAGGCTATGTTCTGCAGATGTTTCTATTACCGTGAGCTCTTCTGCCTGAGCCTTCAGGTCAAATCAATCCTTCACAACTCTATTACTTGTGTGACTAGACAGAAAAACAGATGAAGTGTCACAGCTATACTGCAGCACTGGAGATGTGAACGCTTCCTGAATCCATTGGCCACACCTTATTAGGCTACAGACCGTCCCCTTCTTCCTCCTCCTCCCAACACCACCACATCTGTACTATGTCACGCATATTGGCCGTCCTCCTGCAAACGGGGCACAGTTGCAGGACAGCCTGTGGGTGCTTGCGATGATCAATCATCATCGCTTACGGTTCTCGCAGCCATAGTTACCTGCAGCTGTAGCGCTGGGTAGATCGGACACGGTGATGAGCGGGGGGAAATTGATGCTGGGTGGGTCGTCAACATCAGCCTCTGGACCGTCGGCCATGCTCCCAAAATGGTCACAGCGTCAAGCTGAAGGTTGGTGCTGCGGCTGCAGAGCGACACTGGGTCCCCAGAAATAGAGAAACCCAAGCGACCTGGGATCAGATAAGAAGCATGAACGTAAACAAACGTGACTGTGATGATGAAGACGTCTGCTGCTCCAGCTCACTGCGCCACTTCCTGGCTGAGCTCAGCTGCTGGGATTTAAAGGGGAAACGCTGCGTTAAACGTGGAGCTGATGGTCTCCGACTTTAAAGCACTGTT
>NW_005187701.1:197052-208868 GCF_000239375.1 Pundamilia nyererei | reverse complement strand
TTGTGTGTTTTATCCACAGATTAAAGTCGCAAAAGTGATTTTATTTTCATTTGTCTTCAAGATTAGTGAAACTCAAAAGCAAAAGAGCTTCTAAGCTTTGTATAAATTCAGAGAAAAATGCTCTGAATTTGTCTGACATGTCTTGAGTCACTTTGCTGTGTCCTGCACTGCATCGTTAAACAGACACGCACAACTGAGGCTTGCCTTCTTTAGCGCCGTGTGCTGAAGTCTTTCTGCAAAAGGAGCTTCAGCTAAATCTGCAGGTTGCAAAACAAAGGCTCAGCTGCTGTGAAAGTGATGCTAAAGGGCGTCTTACAAAGATGTCTGTAACAGCGCTGCCGTAGAAAGTTGCTGGATGTCACTGGATGGTCTGCTGGACGAGTCTTTCACATAAGAGTCTGCTTGAGGGTGTGAGTATCAAAAATCTTTAAAAAAGAAATACATATAAATAAAATCAAATGAAAAAAATGATACCAATGTTATTCTGGAATAATCTAGACCAAGCTAACATCTTCAAACTTCATACAAAAACACACAAAAATGAGACAATTCTTTATTGCAATGTAACCATTTATTTCACTCCACTACAAAATTATATAATTATTTGAACTATGATACAGTCTCCACATATACATAATGTACAGTTTATAGTGTACACGATAAAAAGCCTTTTAATATAATGAATGAGCATGAGGGTTCCCACTTTTCCAGATGAGATTTTTGAAATGACATTTTTCAGAACGCTAACATTTCCTGTAAGTTTTCCAATGTATTATTTTTATAATACTGATATAAATATGGAGATAAGTCAAATTACAGTGTATTTTGCCTGATAAGTTAAAATGTAGAGTGCCACGTTTTTAAAAAGACAGCCACATTATATTTTTCCCCTTACAAACACGAATGCAGTTTAAATTAACATCAGAGCCTACAAATGTCTGCCCACTGGCTTTCTGTTCTAGTTTCAAGCCTCATTTTTCCACCAATGACTCCCAGCCCACATGTTGTGTCAGCCACAAGTTTGCTAACCCACAGGTTTGGTAAGGCAGGCAGAAATCCTAGTCTGGGCAGAAAATAAATATTTAGGTGGTGTAAATATTTGTGAGAAAGGGAGTCGCTGTGCAGTGTACAAGTCGCCACATTCGCATATGAAATAAAGCATCTAGGTTTGTAAAAACTGCATTTAGTGGTTATGATGGAGAAAAGGTGTAATGGATTCCATTCATCAAAATCACCTACATTTCACAGGAAGTGTTATTTTCCAGCAGTGATTTTCTGTGTAATTGTGTTTTCTGGGAAGAAAATGTGCAGCAGAACCAACCAGAATAACAAGCTGTGTACAAGTCTTAAAAACTGTAAAATTACTGTCAATTACTTTCTCTGTGTGTGTGGTTACCGCACTTTCACTCAGCAGCCACGCAAAGTTTGTATTTTTGTTTCATTCACATTTGGATGACTTTTTTTTTTTTTTTCACCTTTTCAATACCAACATTTTCAGGGAAACTGAGGCAGGATCTAGTTTCAGTCTCTCATCTCTACTATCCAACTTACTACAAGTCCAGCAATGTTCATATTAGTGCAAAGCATTTCTTACAAGTTGCAAAGGAAGCTAGTAAAATATGAATTCATATTTTTTCAATGTATAGAGAAAGCTTACAAAACTTCCTATCAGTTTGGCAGTACGACAGTACAAGATGGTGGCTCCCCTGCATGCTCACTGCTTTTTCCTTTAAAGTATACAAGCTTAGTGTATTTATAAAAGAGTTAGAAATACGACAGAGTGTGAACATTGCTTATTGCAAAAAGCTTTTTTCTAAAAATGCTCTAATCAAAGTGCAGCAGTGCCTCAAAAGTGGAAGAGTGTTTTTAAAGTAGCGCAAGCAGTTTCCACTCATGACCTTCGGATAACAGCTAAAGAACGAAGACTCGAGATATTGCCGGTGGTGTCCTCTCCCACATGCAGCACACACAACTGTGAGCTCACAGTTTGGGTCAGATTAGATTAGATTAGATTAGATTAGATAGAACTTTATTAATCCCTCGGGTGGGTTCCTCTGGGAAATTCGATGAAGGTTTGCTCTGGTTAAAGCGTGCAGGAGGCAGGATGCGTGACACTCACTGACTCACTTTGAAATCACCGCTCACATCTACTTTTCTCACAGGGGGACATCAGACATTACACAGACTTTGCACTAGTGAGCTGGCAGAGTAAAGCCTGTTTCGTGTCGGAGCTGACTGTGACAGTTCTCACAGATGGTTGAATAAAATGTGTGAAACTGATGTAGAGAACATTTCAGAGCCGTCTTCTTTTTCTTTTCGATTTAACACAGTAAAAAAAAAAATTGGTTTATGAAAACTGTAAATGTCAATGAAATGTTAAAAGGTTGGAAAATGTTGCTGGACAAATTCATGCCAAGACACTACATTCATGTAACACGCGTTGTTATCAGCTCCACTCCAGGCCTCTCCACGAGCGTCCGATTGTTTTGTAGAAAATGTAAACGTTCTATCTAAACGTTCCTCCTGCTTTCAATCAGCTGGATGTGCCGTGAGTATGTTTAATTACTGTTACGGGTCTGCTCACTACTCCGGTCAAACTGCATGTCAAATATCAAGTGCTCACAAGAATAACATGCCGAGTGCACCACGCCCTCAAAAACTCGGTGATTAAATGAACGAGGAAACATTTCAAATTTGGTCCAGTGGATGAATGTGCAGCTTTCTGCTGTAATGTTCAAGTTGTGAGCTGTGCACTGGCTCAATGCACGAAGGCACCATTTCAAAAGAAGGGCCAAAGATTGGGTTACGTTAGTGTGCAGATCATGAAGATGCATTTTATTTATTCATTCATCTGTCAGTGTTTTCAGCTGCTATGTCTCCAGCATCATCCACTTTTTCCAATCCATCATCTAGTTTTTTGGGAACAGTTTCAGACCTCTAAACCGTCGAGCGGCCCTTTCAAGTACCAATATCTTAAAGTGGAGTAGGAATATATTTGGGTCCATCTCCTGGTCTGAAAACCTAAAAGTGGTCCCGTAATTCCACAACACCTCCAAGAAAAATGGCCTTACCATTATTCTGAATGAGAACCCACTCCCACCTGAATGTTCAGTGCGTTTTTGGGGGTTTTCTTGTGCATCTTGTTTCTTGTTCAGGTTCTGGAGGAGACCTTGATTCCAGTCACCATTTTCTGGATCTTCTCTTCATTCTTCAGTATGTTGGACCGTACAGCACAAATCTTGTCCTGCTGGTCCTTAATCAGCTGCTCCAGCTCAGCTAGCTCAGCTTTAAGAGGCTCCACTGCCCGATCTGTCGCTCTGCAGCACGCACACACAAAGAAGGGATACAATAATTGTGTGCATGAAAGCAGAAGATGACTTAGCAGCTTGTGAAGTACTGATAGTCGTCTTTCTTTTTTTTGACTGTAAGAGTACAAAAAGAGTATAGCTAGAATCACAAATGTGTGTGTGTGTGATCTGGTGTTGGAAACAGCACAAAGATTAAAAAGTGTGTTAATTATTCGGTGACCGAACCTCTGCTCCTGCAGCAAGGCCTGTGCGTGCTCCTTGTTTTCCCGCCGCCAGGAAAGCAGTTCAGCCTGCATGGCATCCATGTCCTCCTGGATGTAGTCCATGATCTTGCCTAAAGGTAGGGAACTACGGCACACCAGCTGAATGGATGAGCGCAGCCGTTCGATCTCTTTTGTCACCATATCCCGCTCCTTTTTCTGCGCTGCTTCAGACACCAAATTCTGAAAGGGAAGGTGGTACGACAGGTGAGGTCGGGTGGATTAAAAACATTGAATTCAAAACTTGCAAACATCAGATTCTAAGCACACCCAAGCTGATGACGTGGGACGGTTTCCCACTCAGCAATGTTTCAAACAGACACAAATCACTTGTGTGTCCCCAGACCAATACACAATAAACCCTCTTTAGGAATTCCACCTTTTTCAGCAAAGTCTCAAATATCCAGAGCCAGAGCAGGGCTGCATTTAGTGGTTTGGGATTTCAAGGCTAAAAATGTTAGGCGGGAATTCTACCAACCTAGCTGTATATATAAAGATCAAAGGTGCTGCTGAATTGTGTTGGTTAAAGTAGGAGGACGGGGCTGACTGGCTGCTGAAGGCTTCCAGTGTATGGTGTGCGGCTAAAGTGGACGGTGGGTCGCTCTATGTCAATTACACTCAGACCCTTGATGGAGAAAAGGAGGGGAAGGTATCAGGGAGGGACCTCCCTCGGTAAGGAGCAAACCCAAGGATGTTTGCTCAGCTGGGATTCGCGAGGCCTGAATGTGTGTGCGTAATTTGAAAGCACTGCAAACTGCAACCTTACACACACACACACACACACACACACACACCAACCAGAGGATCAGACGAAGCATACAGTGAACAACCCCCACCAGCAAACTTGGTCTTTAAGTCCTGTTTATTTTAGTAACAGGCTGTGGCAGTGGGGTTATTTTACTAAAGTATTAAGTAACAACTCCTACACTTATGCCTCCTTTCAAGCTTGGCCCAAATTATGCTATTTGGCTTCACAAATGGCAGCACCTGCCTTCACGAGGCAGAGGAATTCATAGTTGCAGCACAGTGCAAACTAAATGACAGCTTCCTCATTCAAACACACCGACTGTCACGCCCCCAGCTGAGCAGTGGAGCACATATGGTTGGCGTAGCTGGCACTGCAGCTTTTGCCTTATCAAGCCCCCTCTTAAAACAAACCAATCGCCTCACTAATTACAATTCTGAAAAGCAGCTCGACTAGACGAGACCACACAGCAGAAATGACATCAAACATTATTGTTTGCCACCATTTCTCTGCAGAGGGAAAGCACACACTTCTGTCGACCTCGCTCTGCTGTTCCTTTGTGGTAGCGCAAGAGTGTGAGGGCTGAAATGCCTTGGCCTGCTGGTCCCCCCAACAAGGTGGGTGGCTTTCCACTGCGCACCATGAACCCTGCAGCTAGACAAATACTCTATGGTTCATTCGGCCTGCCTGGCTGCGGTTTGGTCTGCACAGCCCAGACGGGACCCATGGCTTCATTCTGTTTGCCATCCCCATGCTACCTCCACACCCCCACCACTTCTTCTCTGTTGGAAAATAAAAAACTTGGCATGAAAACATGACCCCTTGTACATGCGCACTCTGTCCATGCAGATATAAATCAAGCTTTATGGAGGTCTCCGTCGGTGTCTGCGAGACCTGTGTGCTCCTAGTTTTCCTTCTTCTCACCCAGATCACAGAACAATATTTAGACAAGGTGACCGCAGAGGCGCAGGGGCGAGAGAGGAGGAAAGGGGCAGGTTTTCCCATTATCTTAGACGGCGATAAAAGCACGATGCAAAAGGAAGACACGACCTTTGGCTGATGCCAAAGAAGTGGCTGTGGACTCGAAACAAAGAGGTTTTAGGAGGTTTTTCGAAGGTTTAAACGTTTTCTCTGTCCCGTGGAGCTGCATTCATTACATTTAAAAACCTCCTTCAAAAGTTGGGTTGAAAAAGTTGACGGCAGACCCGAAAATCTCCAAACACTTGATTATGACATGGTGAGGTACAATACAAAGTAAAATTCACTCAGTCATCACATGCCTAATGAGCTTAATTAGGAAATGCAGGCAAAAATGTGATTTATGGAGCGCTTGTGGGGATTTTCTGGCGTAGGAGAAAAACATTCTTCAAAGAATCCTCTGACATGAAAAATGGCTTGTAAACATGGAGCCTGTCAGTGGCACAGCAATCTTTAGGGTCTGATTAACTGGGAAAACAATGTTTTAGACGTGAGCTGTGTCACTGATGGCGTAACATCAGCTTCCTTAGAAGAGAGCGCAAACCTGGTTATTACCGTCACAGCAGATGTCAGCTGCTTTCCTGTAAAAAACCCGAGAGGTGAGCCAGGAAGCGTAATCACAGAATGAGATTTAGGGTTAGTTTTCCTAAAAGTTTATTCAGAAGTCTTGCTAGATCATAAAAATAGTTTGAAGTCAGTGAAGTAAGGAGGGGAAAAAAATGAGGTCACAGGATGTTGTTAGAAGGTCATTGTGGCCCACTGGGGAGACATCGAGGAGCAAACCCCTGGGGTGTCAGGTGAAGTGAGAGGAAACTTCCAGGGGACCGCTGGCTGTACTGCAGCAACAGGAAAATGGAAACTGAGCTTTAAAAAAGCTTCATAATCTTTAAAAGGTTCTCATGGAGCGACGGCTTTGAAGGTATTAAATATATCATCAAGGTGGAGTTCAAGCCAGAAAACAATTTTCAGCTGCCTTCAGGTAGGTTACTCAAAAACCTGACCAAAACCTGTCAATATGACCTCTAAAAAAGTAATGTGACTAATGGAATGCCACGGGGTCATTTCCTCATGTTTCCACAAAAAACGCTCCATGTTTATGAAGACACAGGTCTGGAGAGCCGAGTATTTATTTTCTTGACAATTCTGCAGAGAGTATTCTGGCCCTCCTGCTCCGTGACTCTCACTCAACAGCCATCCATTTGTATGCCACGGGGTTTATTTATACACTACAAACCTTCATCAAGGCTAATTTAATGGGGGAAAAAAAAAGTACACAAAAATTCTTATGAAAACGCAGCTGTTGCAAGGAGCGGATTCTGTCTAAATAGAAAGAGAACCATCTCGGAATAATATACAAGGCCACCAAGAGGTCATGAGGAAGGTCATCCCCAAAAATATACAGCAAAGACACGCACACAGCGCTGGGACACGGCAAAATACAATCACTTGGCTGTTTAAGTGTTCCCTTTATTTACATCAGCAGAGAAAGAACACAATTAAATTAGGACTAACGAAGTGGGACAGAATAAAGACTTCAAATATACAAAAAGGCCAGGATGTGCGTACTGAGCCTGATGCTAAATCAGTGTGTCTTGCAACTTACTCAGACACTGTTTTTAAATACTGGTATTAAAATAATACCACTTGCAGCAGCAGTAATTTCAAACTGCACACACCAATGAAACTCAATATTTACATTTTTGTGCCTGCGCATTTTACTGTGATTACAATAAAAGAAAAAAAAATCTACTCTAAGCTGACCTCTCCACCCTTTCATGTCAGGAAGGAAGTCATTATAGTTCTTTATACAGCTGACGAGGAAAAGCCAATAGCGGCAGAGGGGCGAACATTCGACTGCAGATCACACAGGAGAGTCGAGGATGGCAGACTGGAGGCCCCTGAAATCTGAGGAGGCTACATTAAGAAAATTAGAATAATCTCCGCAAGCGTGCGCTCACGTTACTCAAAGAGCCGGCTATTCTGAAGGTTTCCTCTGTGAGTGTCTGTTTGCACATGTGCACGCTCGCACAACAGTAAGGTTTGTTAAAAGCTGGGCCAAAACATTCCTGCAGGTGTGAGTTATGAGGGATGATGCCTGAAGTCGCAGTTTGGAAGAGATAGATCAGCAGGGTGTTTTTGCATGAGTTACAGGCCAAAACAGTGCATCCATCAGAGGCAGGGTGGTCAGCTTCAGTGAAGTGGACCACCCAAAGCAGACAGCATACACCACCTCACGCCACGGACTACAGACCAAACTGCAAGCTTCACACTGTCTGATACTCCAAATATTGATGGAAGTCTCTCGCTGGCTGATACAAAGGCTCACTGTGGGGAAATGTCGAACGTGAGCAATGGCAGAAGCATGTCACCTTGAGAAAACTGGTCAATCGTGTATATTATGAAGACTAAAAGTCAAAGAGGAGAAAATAGAAAAACAAACAAACAAACAAAACAGAAAAAACGATAAAACCGAGCGCTTCTGATCTGTGTGCGAAACCCACCAGTCCCCAAAAAACAAAAACACACATCAAAAAAACATGTATATGTATAAAGATGTGTAAAAAATAGAGGGCACGAGCTAAAAAAAAGCCTGTTCCAAGGATTGTAGATGCTTTTAACAAAATGAAGCAGTATGTAACTTGAGATAGTGGGCAACCCAAGAAAACAAGCTCATTTTGCCCCAGACATCTTGATGAGTGTGTTAATTGTGTGTGTGGTCCTTTAAGGCCCATACTTGCTTGTTTGGTGATTAGCCCTTCAGCTTCACTGATGGGGAACATTTTTGTGGTTTCGAGGCAGTGCAATTACACCTCCCCACTTCATTTGTTTATATCTTTCTTTTGATAATAACCAGGGTTGCACTGTGTTTTTTCGGTGTGGTAAGAGCGTGTTCCCAAGGAGCAAGCTTTCCAGAAAGAATGACTGAGAGAGATGGCGGAAAGGTTCAACCCAGGTTTTTGGTGAGACTAGTTTTTCGGCAAGAGCCAGGCTAATATTGCCCTCTAGTGGACAAAAGCGAAGTACTTCTACACAGCCAGTACCTGTTCTTTAGATTTCAGGGACACCGGGGACGACTCGTAGTCTTTTTTGGTCTCAAGGATCTTTTTCACGAGACCACCTACAGTTAGAGAAAAGTAATTTCAGGAGATTCAGAAGAAAATGAGGCACTGCTGGAATTAAACACACACACACACACACACACATATATATATATTTTAAATGTAGCTCTGTACCGTGTTTCTCATCTTTGTCTAGTTCTTGGGTAGGTTCCTGTAATAGATAAGAATAACAGAACATATAGTAACTACTCCTTGCTTAGATTTTTGTATGAAAAAGTTACTGTTCAAGTCACTCACCACCTCCACTTCAGGAGCACCTGAGGGTGGAGGGACTGCCTCCTCCACAAGAAACTGTTCATCATCATCATCCTCATCTTCCTCCGCGATCTTTTTTCCATCCATGATGACGGGTGCCGAGGGCTTGGCACTAGAGAGCCTTAGAGACGAACAAAGAGGCTGACTCATTCTAAAGAAGATTTAAAAGGCAGGAGCATGAAGAGGAGAGATTCATGTTGCTTGACTGCTGTGTGACTGGTTAGACTTGCTGCACTGCTCCACTGTTCAAAAACCATTTAGACGGGCTCAACATCTAGTAGGAACTAAACTAGGCGAAGAATGATGTCACACAGCATAATCTGTACATAAGAAACATTAATGAATATGAATGATGAAGTCACCTCTCAGCCGGGCTCGCATCAGTGTAGCTTTCCTGTCTCTTGACTCGAGGAGGTGCTGGGCGAGCACTGCTGGGTCGTGCTATTTGTCTACTGTTGAAGAATGGAGAAAAAAAAAAAATCAACCATAATCTAAAAGACAGCTTTACATTTCATTTTTTTATAAACAAAACTGAGAACAGCAACAGATGCTGCTGCACCACAGCTGTTCCACCAACCAATCAAATTGTTTCCTCTCCTTATAATCCAAACTGTAAAGTCTACTGGAGGTTTGTGCATAACATTGCATGATATGGTCATATCGTGTAGAGCTCAGTACCAGCACCTTCAAGTGCCAGCAACACAATGATTGGCACCTATAAGATAAGGCATGCTGGTAGAGTGGACATCATAAACACCTCATGGTTCCCCTGTGGTGAGGAAATAGGTCCAAAGTGTGGACCAGCATTAGAAAAAAGGGCAAACATTTTTAGGTGAGGAAAAAGCCCGGACAATATTGGCTCTAATGTCATCATTTAATTCCTAAAACACGCAAAAGCAATGTTTCATCCCACAGGATCTTCAGGCATGTGTCCTAAAGAAGTTCCAACCCTAAAACAGCCACAGAGTGACTTTTTCCTCAGTACACTGTGATAAAGCGCCTCAGAACGAGTCCAAGGAAGCATTTCTCTCAATCTACTTCTGTTCTTTTTTCCTCGGACCTCCCAAACATTGATAAATAAGGCTAATGTCCAGAAATCTCACCTCGCTAATGGTATGTTAAAATATTAACTGGTTACCATACACTAAACTGCAACTCTGAAATTACATGTCATGAAACTTCCTGAAAGTATTCATGTGTGTAACTACCACTCAATCAATACAACTTTCTCTATGTGTGTGTTTTATGACAAACACAAAATCCACTTCAGTACTAAAACATGTAACTTGAGTAGCATCTGCATGTGACCACGCACAGTGGCTCATTAGTGACAGTGTTAACTTTAAAGACCTGGAAGCTATGTCAGATGACGCTGACGATCCTCCAACTTCTCCATTTTCTTGAGGAACAGGTCTCTGGGATAAATGAACATCTCCATCTGCTAAAGAAAAATAACAGATAATAATTCGCTTTGCATAACATAACAGGAATCCCTCCCATAACAACATTTTGTATTCTGACTCGTCATAAAACACTGCATGACCAAATATGCACCAATGTTCCTGAGCTAGCTTTGTGCTCTATTATAAAACTCCTAAAATCTTTGATATGATTTAAAGACTCATTTAGCATCAACTAAAGCTCTTATTCTTTCAGATCTTCAGTGGCTTAAACTCTCACCTGGATGCACTGATGTATACTTCAAGCTCCTTTGACACCATTGCTGGGTGAGGCTCTCGTGATTTCTGACCACGCCAAACTAAACTACACCTTTCTTTCAAACAGAGTGCAGTCAGAAGCAAAAGAGGTGCAAAAGAGGGCAGATTACTGCCTGGTGCAGGTGGTACAGCACACAGGATGCGGCTTTAAAATCTCATTGTCAAAGCTTCCACGGACAGATAAAAAAAAATGCATTTTTACTGTAGCTCTGCAGAAATGTGAAGACTGACTGGAATTTCTATAAACCATAATTGCTTCATGGGGCTATTTGTCCTGCTGTTATCTTTCCCACAGGTGTGGCTCCTATTCATTTGCATGCAGGTGAGTTTGGGTTGGGTCCCATTGAAATGCTGTATTTAATATTGACCTTCACAAACAAACCTGAACGACTTGTTCAGAGGTTTTAACAAAAAAAAAAAATAATAATAATAATTTATCGTTGTTAAACGGTAAGTGAGTCATTCAGTCACTGGCTCACTTTGTTACTCAGACCGGAATATCAAGTTATTTCATACCTTCTACTGTCACCGCAGAGGTAGTTAATCTATCTGCTATGGTTTGTTAAAGGTTACTGTGAGAGTAATTCGATTGATTTATGCACACAATTAATGTTCAATCAGTATCTGAGTTAACCTTTTATGTTGACCTCTTTTTAAGGGACCGATTTCATGGAATAACTTAAAAACTTTGGTTTTCTTTAAATGAACTCATAAAAGAGAGCAAGCACTTACCGCCTTCACTGTCAGATTCTTCTGCAGGGAAACAAATAAAAAAAAAAATGTATTACTTACACAACAATGTAATCCCTGAAAAGGAAAGTGGAAGAGCAAGGCGAATGAGCAAGTTACTTTATTATTGAAGCGTAAAAAGAAAACTATCAAACTAAAAAGTCTTTCTGCCACATTTTTATTAATTATTAAATATATATTCTTGCTGTCAATGAATAAAGCTGAAGGAGGGGGTGCCGGGTGTCACCTTGATCTCCCATTTTGGGTCTTCGCCGCTGCCCCTTGGCAGATGCAGGCCGAGGTATTCTCGCTGGACTCTCAGACTGTGTTAAAGGAAAACACAAAAAAGAAAAAAAATGGATGACTGACGACAAGCACACACAGATGTAACTGTAATTAATTATTTTATCTGAAAACTGAAATCTTTGTCATGTAGTAACATTTTAACATAACACAGAAAAAAAATGGCTGCGTCCCTCCTGAAGAACAAAAGAGGCTGTGTCGAGGTACAAAAGTTTCAAAACCAAACATTTAATATAATAACTGCAGAGGCATTAAGATTATATCTCACCCAAACAGACCGCAACAATATCGAGGGAGATGTAGGAAAGATTAGTAAGAACAAAGCAAAGCTAGAAATGCAGACAACTGAGAATTTATCATGTTTGTCAACCAGCTGTGAACCCTGCTTTACACTGAACTGA
>NW_005187701.1:179668-195832 GCF_000239375.1 Pundamilia nyererei | reverse complement strand
GATGGATGGATGGATGGATGGATGGATGGATGAACAACACGCGACAGTACAAACACACTGCCACACCAAGACATCATCTTGTGATGTGTTAGAGGAGAAATACGAAACTCAGACATTCAAACATTTATTCTCCAGCTAAACAACAGAAACACCGGGAACTCACTTCCTCTAACACAGCCCAGGAGGTATTTAAACACAGTAATATCAAAAGGTTTGTAACTGTACTGGTAGTGGATCTGAAATGAAGAAATCCCACTGAGACCTTTTTTCAATGAGTTTTTACCTGGTTCTCAGCTGCTTCTGTGAGCTGTGAAGACAAAGAATACAAGTCACACAATCATCACATGTATCAGTTACACACTGAGTGAGGGAACATAATCTGCCACACTACAGCCTGAAGTAGTCTTTAACCACGCAGCTAGCCACCCACTACATTCAAAAACTAAATCGTCTGCAGTAATACCTCTTCAGCTGCATTTGGTTCCTTGCAAGAATAAGAGGCAAAAAAAATCAGAAAAGAAATTAGAATAGTTCATGAGCCTGTGTGATGTGTCAGGATTAATAATTCAAGCGTAAGCAAATGAAACCACTGCACCTCTCTGTCATTAATGTCTGTGAAACTCAGAAATGATTTGATTTGTCAGATATCTGAAAATACAGATCTTACCGCTGGTGCAGGTTTGGCTGTTTTAATGGGCTCTTCAGGGGATGGTTTTTGCTGTTCCTCTGATATTCGGACCTGAACGCACACACAAACACTGTAAGAACTACATTCTGTTGTTTTTCATGTATTTGTTCAGTCACACACTGTATATTTAACATGTTCTAAGCTGAAACGGTGACTGAAAAAGGGAAACGTGTGCTGTCCTTGCTGCAAACATACCTTGCTGTTTCCACTCTCTCCACTTCTCTTCCTCTCATCCCCATCTTTGTGTCGTTCTCTTTCTTTTTCTCTGTCTCGATCTCTTCGTTTTTCCTTGTCTCTCTCTCTGTGAGAATCTCGCTCTCTTGTCTTTTCTCTGTCTCTCTCTTTGTCCTTTTCCCTGTCTCGATCTCTCTCTCTGTCTCTGTCCCTGACTCGTCCTTTGTCTTTGTCTCGTTCCCGGTCTCGACTCTTGTCCTTGTCACGGTCTTTCGCATGGCGGTCCTGTTCGCTGCGATGGTGTTTTTCCGAGCGCTCTCTGTCACGACGGTGCTCTTTCTCTCCATCTCTGCGTCGGCTCTCCTGTTCTTTGGGCTGGTCTGGGTCTTTCTGGTCCCGGCTGCTGCTGCGCTCTGTGATCTTCTTCTTCTCCTGAAATAATATATTAACAGTTATACATCATGCAGTTCACAGTAGGCCTAATCATTTTTTTAAATCCTATTGAAAAATGTAAATATAAAACAGTCTCTGAGGTGTGCTGCAAAAAAATTCTTTGCAGTATTTTGGTGTGAACGTTAAAATATAGATTCTGAGGACATCTGAAGAAACATTAATATGTCTGAAAGTGTTAGATTATTTAATGGATGGCATTTAATGGGTTGAAGACTCACCTCTCTATCCACATGATGTTCCCGTTCCTCCCTATTCTCCTTGTCCTGGGACCTAGAGGTACTGGCTTTGGTTTTAATGTCCACTTTTTCTCCTTTAAGCACTCGCTTCACTGCGTCATCACTGGACATCTGCAGTTAAATGTACAGGAGGATCAGACAATGTGATACAGTAAAACTCGCTGAACAGCTTTAAACAGCATCTACGTTCCAAAGTGTCCCTGAAAAGGAGAAACTTTATGATTGGATTGAACCTTAAATCTGAAAGCTCTAAGATTCCGGTTGAAGGGGAAAAAATATAAATAAACACAATTCAGGAAAAACAGCCCATTTAACAGTTCTTCACTATTCATTAAAATGTCAGGCTTGTGGGAATTCGCTTTACTTTTTGTTGTTGTTCTTAATTTGTTTGCTGCCATTAAATACCATTACTACTGCAATTGTAACCACATACATACATTTATGGAGCAACAACCCCAGGCATCTGCTCATCTGTTTACACTCAATCTCCAGGGTTCAATTAAATACTTTCAATGTCTCCCTGAGGCAGCCAGACAGTTTTCCCAATCGAGCAATATCTGGATGTGAAAAATAACACATACTTCATTTTCCTTTTAATGGAGAGCTAGTTTTATTTGTGTCTCGGATATAACAGAGACAACATGAAAAATGGATAAATTAGTGAAATAAGAGTGCGTTCTTAACTTAGCTTTTCAGCGTGAGTGTGTAATCTAATAAGACAGACCTTGTTGAGGCAGCACTTGGCGATGGCCTGCAGCAGCTCGTTGGTTTTCTCTGGTTCGTGGCCGGCTACAATGCGGGCTGGCTTTGCTGCCAGAGGCTCGCCACTGACCAGCATCACAACGTCAATCGCTTTCTGAAGGAAGGCTATTTTTGAGTCCTTATCCTAGAAAGAAAAAGGGTGACAGTGCACAGGAGGTAACTCCAACGAGATTCATTTTCGGACACAGTTTAGGATGATTAAACAATCTGAGAAATGTGGATCTTTGCAGAGATTAGCTGAAGTTACTTCTGCCTTAGATGAGCATCTTAGTTGAGTCCGGTATAAAATAGCATGCAAATAAACTATAATTGGCCCATAATCACCATTTGTGTCCACCCTTTAACTCTGACACCACTATTTTCTTCATAATGCTACTTACATTACAGTAAGTATATTTTACTTTGCAGGGTGTGAATCTTAAGTCTGCCACACATTGTAAATGTGACTGTGCCATCTGTAGAGTATAATTGTTAGCTTTCAAATCCTGAACCTCAAAGGGCCAATCAGTCTTGTTTTTAATAAGGCAGACAAAAGGTGAAATGGAACACCTGGATTTTTAACAAGGACCATCTTTCATAATGGAGGAACAGACAAAAACACTCCTTTGATTTAATTCTTGGATGTTAATAAAACAGACCTTACTCTAGACTAATAACCCAGCTAAACAGCCCCTCTGGTCCATCAGCCTGCTGCATTTGAGAAGGCTGCCAACTGCATAACATAAGGACGTGTCTGCTGCAACCACCTGGCCCTTCTGTGTCGCATCTAATAGGGTGAGCTTTTCAGTGTTAATGCCTTTATGAAATCTCTATTCAAAGCAATTAATAAAATACATAGCTGACATTAAAAAGTAGAGAAAAAGAGTGATAGGCAAGTCTTTAAAAGATGACAGTAACAATATCAGCCTATGCCTTATGATTAAGCATTTCACAACTGAGAGCAATGTCTGAATGAGCTTTTACCAAAAACTTTACATTTTTGTTTTCTTGTAAGGTGTTTGACACCCCCCCCCCCCCCACACACACACACACAGTCCTGTGTAATGACTGGGTGACTTAATAATTGAGCAAGGCTGCTTCTTAGGTCATAACACCATTGCATTAAAGAGTCAATTAAAATCAAATCAAAGGAAAGACTGTAATTAGTGATATTATTAAGCATAGCCGTCAAACAGACGTACCTTTACACTGTCTGACTTCATTTCATTTTCTTCATACAGGCCTTTCATAAAACCAGTAGTCCTGATGACCTGAAAATGGTTGAAAAAGGGTCATTTTAAACAGACATGAAACTACAACAATATGCCATTTTTAGCTTCTGTACATCGAGAAGTTCACTCCGAAGTCTGTTTGTATGTATGTGCAGGAACAGTGCTTTTCACCTGTGGGCTAAAAAAAACAACAACAATTTTTGCTGAGCATTAACCTAAAGATTAAAGTAACACAACAACCACAAAAAAACCTTTATAGCTTTAGCAGTTTATGCCCTACAGTCATATTCAGACATATTCCTAGTCAGAGGAGGGGAGTCCAACATGCCGACACTCTTCCCTTTATCAAATATGCATGAACCTGGAGTGAAATATAAGACTGCTGAACAGGTGAGAATGAGTTGGCACCTCTGTTGAGAAGAGCGTAAGAGATTTTACTCTGCTTGACACCTTATGTAAAAGGAGTCAACTGTGCATATAAAATGCTGAAAAAGAAAATGAAAGAAGCCGCAAGTGAGCAAAGCAAGTTTGATCATAAAGATCAGCAGTGTACTAACAACAGGGCTCTGACAACAGGCCGTGGAGATGATGCAGTGTTTCCTGTGTGTGTTTAAAGAACCATGATACTATTGCAGCAGTTGTACTTACTCAAAATGGATCTTTGGAAGGGTGGCCACAGACAACATTAGAATACATTCATATATTGTCCTGTCATTTCTGACTCCTAATTAAATGGATGCCATTTAACCACCCAAAAAATTAAAAACTGAGAAAGGTTCTCTTTTGCCTCTTTTGTTTACACATTAGACTCATTAATCTTTTCTTTGAAAATTCCAGTAATCTTAGATTTCACAATGCCAATGATGATATTTATCTAACTAAGGGAGGGAAAAAACTGTTCTGAGGTGGAAAATCACCTTTATTGTACTTATATTGTTTCCTTTCATCCTATTATACTGGCTGTTATTTCTCTCATGCACGTACTTAAACATCACATTTAAAAAATGGCTGAGAGAAACAGTATTCAATTCCATTCAAGTTTATTTGTATAATCCAAATTCCCACAAAAGTTGCCTCATGGTAGGGTTATCACCTACAGTGTTAAAGAACTCCAACAAACAAGTGACAACCTATGAGCAAGCACATTGTGATAGTAGAGTGGAGTAACTCCCTTTTAACAGAAATCCTCCAACGGAAGCACGCTCAGGGAGGGGCAGAGGAAAGAGAACAGAAAAGAGCACATAAGGAGTCAGGACAATAAAATGCTTTCTACTTTCAGAAGTGCCAGGTGTAATCACAACCTACACCCATTCTGAACCAGAAAACTCTCACGTGGTACAATTGCTTGTCTAATGCACATAAAATACCTGTGAGAGTATGTAACTGACCCTGATCTGTACCTGCACTTCTCTTCATCTGAGAGTGTTTTACTCTAGGCCACAGAAGACAGATCTTCCTGGCAAACCCCAGAAAGACATCGGCTATAACTTCATCATATATGCATGCCTTGCAAGTAGCTTTAAATAAATGAAGGGAAATCAAAGAAACACCAATTATAGCACAGCCTGTGCTTGTTTTTAGCTGTAACCATAAGCTGATCAGCATCTGTGTTCTCAACGTGACGGATTCAAGGAACCTAGCACAGGTTCATCCTAACTGGCAGGTGCCCTCCTTTAAGCCAGCAGCGGGGAAAAACGGTTTGTTGATTCGTGTGTGCGCTCAGGTCGTGCCTAGCAACAAGACGACGCTGCTGAAACAGCTAGCCCACTTGCTAAGCCACCATATTAACTAAAGCGCAACCTGTCATTTAAATGAATTGCTAATGCACCCCTTGACTATCGGGATTAGTGTTACTGACAATCTGGAGCCGCAGAAATCGGAGCTTACAAAATGTTCCGTAATATTAGCGAACTTACTTGGTTAGCTTCATGCTAACTTTTATGCATTAGCCGGCTAACTAGCTCCCGTGTCTGTGTTTTTAACTTAGAAGTGGCATTAGGCTTTGCTAGGCTTCTGAGAAGAGTGTCGCGCCCCTTAAATAAAATCCAGCTTGCTTTCTCGAGTGTAATGTCAGCAGCCGAGTCTCACCTCACTGAAGATATCGTGCAGGTATCGAAAAGGAGGCTTGCTTAGCAGTTTCTCGGTGAGCGGCGGCTTCTTTATCACTTTGCCCAACGTGTCCTGGGTCTTTTTCACCACTGCCGCATTCATGGTAGTAAATAAAAAGCCAAGCTAAGTACTTTTAACCAAGAAAAAATACACGAAACTAACTAGGAGTGAAAAACTTAGTGACTCTGTCGCCTGGTTGCTATGTCAATGTCCTGCAATCCCACAGTGCATCATTTAAGAGGACTGCGCCTGCGCCAAGGGCTTACAGTTGCCAAGCGGTCTTTGTGTCCATAGCAACAACTAACAATCGGCTAGATAAATGGCTAGACAAAGTAGATAGATAGAAAATTCTTTATTGTTTCCGCCAAAACAGAACAGCGTGGTTGAAAAGAGAAGCAACTAGATAAAAGCATTCAATATACATACAAAATAAAATAGGCCATTCATCAACTGTAAGTTTTGGAAGCCAGACTACAAAGATACAGTACTCGGAGTACACGAGGCGTAAAGAAGCATTTACCGAGTTCCGGTATCAGTATTTGCAACAACAGAAATTAATTCACTCTGCCCCATAAGTTGTGGCGACTATGGCCAAAAATTAATTAAAATTAAAATGGGTCATACATCCCTGTCTTTATTCGGGCATGGAGTGGGAGTTTCCTTTATACCGACACGTGGAAGATTCATAGAAGCAGTTTTAGGAACAACTGTACTTTCAGGGTGACACTTTTTAAGAGAACGAAATTCAAATTCAAATAAAAAGTTATTTTGAGTTATTTATTTATTCTTAATCCATAGACTGAAGTTTCATGTAAAAGCCCATAAAGTATATATATGTTTTTAAACTTACCGAAGGGATAATAACCAAATTAATGCTAGCTTCCCTATCTGCTCCCATTACACAGTACAATTGCTTTTAATAAGGCAGTGCGTGCTTGTTTTTTTTAAGCCTAATATGATATACCTGCTTGACAAGTTCGATAGAAAAGAAAATCTGAAAATAGAGAGCGCACATAGGAGCGTCAGAGCAGATGCTTGTTGCTTCATATTGACGAGGTAAGAGATTTACCTGCTACCTGAATACCTTCATTTACTTTTAAAAAAAGTATTATGATTCCTTTCAAAGCTAGCTTTTAGTGAGATGCCTCACTAAAGGTTTGAAAATGATTTGTAAATGAAGGAATTTTAATTATAATTATTTCAAATTACACTTTTTCACATTATTTCAGAATTGATATTTTCCCCATTACAAATACAAGTGTGGTAACTATGTGTAGAATTACAGCTTATAAACTATTTTATTTACATGGTCTCAGGTGAACCATTCATGAATTCTTGCTTGCTTGCATACCGCCTTGTAGTTGGGTGTGTTTGGTGAGTCAGTGCAGCTCTAGATATCTGTCAAATGTGAGTCAGGCTAAAACTGATTTGTGTTTTGTATTTAAATATAAATGTCACTGAATTTCCTTGGGACTCATTTGCCAACTTTCACAGCAGCTCTCTGAAAGGACAAGGAACAATGCTTCGCTGGGTCTTGCTTGCTTTGCTCATTGGCCTCTGTGCCAGTGCCGGGGAACAGAAAGCTAAAAAGAAAGTGAAGAGTCAGTCCTTGTCAAGAGGTGGGCAAATCTACTTTTGTCAATATTCACAGCTCCAGTTAATGTCCTATAAACCTTTTCATAAGATCGTGTATAGCTGTCAGACACAATAAAATCTGAACTTTGCTTGTTTGGGGACATAGTTAATGTACTGGGAACATGCAGCAGTGTTGTTGACCTATCACTGTATTTTTATTTCCTGCCTGCAGGATGGGGAGGTGGTATTAACTGGGCCCAAAATTATGAAGACGGCCTAGCAAAAATGGCCAAGAGGTAGGACTCTAAACCTTGGGTAAAGATCCTGGATGTCAGTTTATTTTGTTCGGATAAGTCTGTTCCTTTGTTGTGTCTTTCTGCATTGGAATGACGCTCCATTACTTTTCCATAAGGGAAACACATTATTACTTTAATCTTCATTTGTCTGTAAATCCAGCATGGGGACTTTGCTTTCTAAGGCATTTGGTTGTGTAAGACTGCCTTCACACCCTTCACTGTGTTTATTGTGTTGTGGAATGTACTGAGTTCTTACTCTGTGGTTTTGCTCTCACAGTCAGAAACCTCTCATGGTCATTCATCATAAAGACAACTGCCCACACAGTAAAGGTACTGCTGCTACTTTGGTTTCTTAAGTATGCGTATATATTAAAAAATATAGGCTTGCACCTCCTGCGCTGTCTTTCTCACTCAGACTTGGGCTTGTTTGTTTTCCCGGGAAACACAATGGGTGCATTTTGTAATACCCACAAAGCAGGCAGTGAAGTATGTGAGAGTTATGTTCATAAATCACTCAGCTGGTTTTGTGAAATAAGCTCAGTGGAAGTCTCCACTGGCATTTCTTAACCCATAAAAAATGAAGACCACCTACAGAGTGAAGTCTGGCTCTAAATTTTGAGTTTTGCTACGGTGGACCAAAAGCAGCCCGTTCTGCATCCTCCCGCTGAAAGTCTCAGAACACTGAAGCATTTTGTTTGATTGCAGCAAGTTGCATATATTTTTTATTAGTAATGTGTCCTCATTTTAGCAAGACAGGATTCATATATTTATAGTGTGTTGTGTATTCCCTTACGTGATATTCTAAAGGTCCAACCTGCCAGACTTGTTTCTGACCTGTTAGGCGATTTTATAAATGCAGTCTGTAATAACTTAACAGGCTTTACCTCCTTCTGACATTTAATAGGCAGAATACATTTATTAATATTTCCATTCATAATTCATTCATAATTATTTGAAAGCCAGTCTAAATATAATACTAAACCAAAGTATTTCAACAGACCTGAAGAAGGCATTTGTTGCGGATAAGACTATCCAGAAAATGGCAAAAGAGGATTTCATCATGCTCAACGTGGTGGTAATTAAAGATATGTTACATATGCAGAAAATATATATATCTATAAATATTTTATTATTAAAATCATGTGCAATAAATACTATATTGTTATACACAGGAAGAGACTTCGGACAAGAATCTGGCACCTGACGGTTACTATGTTCCCAGAATCCTCTTTGTTGGTAAATTCTTACATTATTAATATAATTTCAATATAGAAGAACAGATTGTTTACTGTCCTTGTCTGAGGTTGAACAGAGATGCATACACCAGGCTTTAAATACAAGCAGCGCCCCTTCATGGTGGAGTCTCTAATGAACAGTGAGCCAGTGAAAGGCCACTAACACTAACACTGGAGTACTTCTGCTTCTTGTCCCTTCAGTAATCTGGCTGCAGCATTTCAAAGTAATTGTAAATGAGCAAGAGATGGCTGACTAACTGCAGTCTACAGATGTCCAGTCTAGATGTAACAAAAGCATGCATAACCCTGCCAGATCTAATGGTGTGGATAGTCCCAAGGTTCTTTTTGCTTCCTCACTCATTTTTCTAGATAAAGAATTTTACAGAAACATATTCAGTTTATAAAATGCACATCAGCTGTCACATAATACTGATTACTTTCCTGAGCTGTTCATGTGTGTGGTTTTTCTACAGATCCAACCTTGACTGTGCGCACAGACATTACTGGAAAGTACAGCAACCACCTCTACACCTACACAGCGAGTGACATCCAGGGCCGTGAGTGACTGTTCACTCTTTCTAATGACAGTTTGCACAGCTCACCTGTCAGCAGACTGCAGACACACTAATCCCCCACAGCTTGAACCCTATCCCTTCCTCAATATTTTGACAGAAATGACGAAGTTTTTTTTTATGAGATTGTTCTGACAGAAAGAATTTTGAGCTCCATGTGGATGTTAGTGAGAAACTTTAGCAGACCTGTAGCACTAGTAGCCAAAGAGGTGGGAGGTTTGCAAATGCAGTGCAAGGACAAAGAGTCAATTTTTTACGAGGAAAAGAGAAGGCAAGTGAGGAATGTGACACTGTTTCTTCCCGATATATTATCATTAAATCATGGCTTTGTCACTGGAAACTAAAAGCACAATTAACACACTTAAAGCACCAGCATTCATTATGTCTTTGCTGATTACTGTTATGTTACTGTAAATCATTCATGGAGCTATTCTAGGTCCAAACCTTGTGATTATTGGTCGCAGGGACATTTGTCTTTAATATATTTAAAATTTAAACACAATAAGAGTTGGCTAGAGCGTATCCCAGCTGGGTACATCCTGGACAGGTTGCAGGGCTAATGCAGAGACACAGACAACCTTTCACACTCACACCTCTGGGCAATTTAGAATCCCCAGTTAACCGTTTGGACTGTATCTAGTGTGAACATGTAAACTGCACACAGAAAGGCCCCGGCGAGGTAAAGGAGTTGAACTCATGACCTTGTTGCTGTGAGGCAACAGTGCTAACCACGCCACCGTGATGCCCTGCCTGTAACTGTAAAAACCGTAAACAAGATATATTTAAAAAGCACAAAGTAAATCTGCCATCTCTGAAACAAACCCCATAAGAAAAAATATATTTAAAATAGGAAGTTGAAGCACCCTGAAAAGGATAAGCAGAAGCGAATGGATGGATAAGAAGTTGAAGCCATTAAATGTGTAGTAAAGGAAAAGTAGTTGCAGGTTTAGGTTTAGTAGGAAACCTAAACCTGCAGCTTAGGTTTAGGTTTCATTTCTGAACTACTTCACTCATGTAAGAGCACTGCCTTCCTCTTATTTGTCCCCTCTTTGTCCACAGTGGCCGACAACATGAAGAAAGCCAAAGTCCCGCTGCACAGCGAACTCTAACGTGGTGCCAGACGTCTCAGCATCTTCCACACATGACTGCTCAGTGGTCAGAACTGAATTATTTAAATGCTTTTGGTGCTCATTAAAACCAAAATAAAGGAAAAGAAAGTCATCTTCAGTCTTTCTCACTTTCATGCAACACTTAATATGTAATTAAACTACTCATTAAAAACACAGTGATAATGCTTATTTAGAACTGTTTATGATGGTATCGTTCCATAAGAAGTTGATTAGGCAGTGTTGATCTGTGTTGTTGTGACTTTTAATTTGAAAGTGAATATTACAGATATCAAAAAATTGGATGTAAACAAAATAAAGCATTCTGCCTTGTATCAAAGGTTCATGGTACTGGTGGTGGTGTAATGATGTGGGGAAATGTTCTTGACCCCTTAGTACCAGCTGAGCATTGTTTAAGCACCACAGCCTGCCTGAGTATTGCTGTTGACCATGTCCATCCATTTATGTACCCACCCTCTGATCGCTGCTTCCAGCAGGCTACTGCACCATGTTACAAAGCTGAGATCATCAATTTAGATTCTTGATCTCAATCCAATACAGCACCATTGGGATGTGGGGGAACAGGTAATTTTCACCATGGATGCAAATCTGCAGCAGCTGTGTGATGCTGTTATCTCAACATGCAACAAAATCTTGGGGGAATGTTTCCAGCACCTTGTTGAATCTATGCCACGATGAATTAAAACAGCTCTGAAGGGGAAAAGAGTTTCCAAACCAGTACTAACAAAGTGTAACTGATTAAATGGCCAGTGAGTGTGTCTAGGATTTCATGTCATTTTTGGCCACTAGGTGGCAGTGTACTATAGCTGACCAGGGTCTCATGCTGTTGAGAATTTTTCCAGAGAAATTGAATTTACTCAAATATTAATTGATGGGATATTTTAATCTGATCAGTTATATATGCTAATAATAAAAATGTCGTTTTTTTAGTACTTTAATAATAATGTTGAACATATCAAATGACCTACATTAAATACCCCTTTTTAATTGTTGAGAGAGTTGATATATTTTTGTTAAACAAATAAGTCTGTGCTTGAAGCTCAGCAGACTTCATATCGTTGCAAAGGCAGTTTGATCTACAGTCTAGTTCCTGGGTAATCCTTGCATTTTATCTCAGGCTGTGTCTCGGCTTCACTTGTTAAATGGTCTTCTGAAAGCAGAGAAGACAATTGCAAAGTTAAAAAAAAATCTGATAACTCAGACCTAGACAGAATGAGACCATGCTGCACTGCCACAAATAGCCACCATGCAGTTTTCCACTGTCATAGTTTGGATTAATGAGCTGCTTTTAATTGTTATGGCTCCACTATGGTGCCTTTACCTTTTAAAGCAGAAAGGCAACAGCATGTTAATGCTTCCCAAGCCTGCATTAACGTCAGCTCTCAAAACTCTTTTATGTCCATTAAGATCCATCCTAAAAAATATACACTTTCACTCTGCGTTTCTTTGAATTCAGAGAAAAGCACAGAAACAGGAAAACACTTTAAATGGGTCAGAATGTTCCATTCCTCAATATTAACATCTACTGAAGGAACTGATCACTGAGAAATGATTAAATTATTCACACCTCTGTTGCACTTTCTCCTGTGTTTCCACATTCAGCGCAGATGTCTGAGGCAATTGTGTGTCTACTTTTCCTTCATGTTTTTCAGTTTTTCTGTCTTCAGATGGACCCAAGATGATTCATCGTGAACTCCTGAGATTTTCCAGAGATTTTCCCTTCTTTCTTAAGAAATAGTTTCAACAGCTTACACTCCTGGGTTCATAACAAATGTGCTTCCTACCAAGGCTTTCCTGTATCCTTGGCTTGACATTTCAGTCTTTGGAAAAGTGCAGTGCTGTTTCAGCGCACTGTGAGGAATGAAAACAGAAACAAATCCTCTCCAGCATCCCCAAGAAACTGTTGTATTTCTGTAGGAAAATATCTCCAACGTTACTTGACGAAAATGAAGAATTATTGAGAGATGTTTGATGTTTTCGATTTAGAGATAGCTTTTTAACTTCTTAATGGCTGTATGGAAACACAAACACACACACACACACACACCCTCAATAAACAGCCATGTGTAAAATATTGGAAAAATACGTAAATGTGGGTGTAAGCGAGTGTAAACACGCAGCTGCCACTGCACATAGTTCATAAAAACACAGATTTGCTCCCATGCCCAAACTTTCTCGAGGTTACTTCTTAAACACAAGGTTGTTTCCACATCAGCAGCAAGTCTGAAGGTCTCATTTTACTACAAATACTCTCCAATCTGCTGTTTTCAGTCCTAACCTTGCAAAAATGACTCAGGGTGACACTGTGTGGGAAGGCAAATTATAGCATAGCATTTCATTCGAGACATGCTTATGCTGAAGGACAGTGGGGGAAAAAACATGAAAAAAAACAAAAGATCTCCTTTATTTGAATATTTAAGAGTAAGCTAAGGAACTATTACTTCGCCTCTGTGGGCCGCTCTCCTTAAACAGGAATTATTCTGCTTGTAAAGATAACTGGATCAACACTCATACGTACTGTGTTGATCTTCTTTGTCATTGTAACTGTATTTGATAATAAAACAAAGATGAGCATTTGCACATTTAATGCAAGTTAAGGTAACTTTATTTATACCCATAGGCTTTATAGAAAAATGATAGCATTTGGCATCCCTTCAAGAAAAAAACAACATATTAGTATGAAAAATGTTAAATAAATCTGCTTTAAAACAGCAGAACAACAAAATAAACCTTTAGACAGTTAAAACACAAGATGAATCTATGAAATGTCATAGACTGGTGATCTAAAATATAGAGGGTCATTAGGGTCAAAGGCAGCAGGGGGAAACTCAAGCTACTTATACACAGTGGGGTACACAAAGTAATGACAACAGCTGGGGGGAACAACACAGGTGCAGACAACTATGGGACAGGACTGCGGTTAACAAAATAAAACAGGAAGTAACAGAACAGCAACACCTCACACAGAGATGAAGACACAAAAAGACACAACACAATAACAAAAAGCTTGAAACACCATACAAAGGACATACAACTTGGTTATTAGGATAAGGCAGTCCACACCAGTCACAAGGAGAGCACAACGGAAAAATAGAACTCAAAGCCAAAAACACACAATTTGCTGACACTGGGATCATCGTGATAAAGACCCAGCACATCCTGTGTAGTCCACCAAACCAAACCAAGCTAATGCCCCCAACACCTCACACAAAACTGCTCAGGAGCAACAGACAGATGACAGACGGATCAACGATGCTTCGGACTAACCCCAGTTTAAGTGAGCATACACGGGGTCCACCCGGTGCTCACAGTACCCAAAGGATCCACTGCAGACATCCACAGTGCCAGAAATCACTGCAGAGGTTCACAGCTGCATTATATGTAGTGGATGTAACGTGGCGCAGGGAATTTAAACTCTGTTCTGTTCATGTGGGCTGTGTCCTAGTAGTTACAGCTATCTGTGGTCACCTGCAACTTACAACTGAGTTTCACTTATTCCAAGGATGACTACAAGTTATAAATATTGTAACTGTAGTTATAAATATTACTTTTACAGTCACACTGTATGGGAGAGACTAAAAACAGGGTAAGAATCCTTACATTTACAGAAGTATTGCTGCTGACTGTGATGTCAAGCACACAGAGACGCACTCATTTCTCAGATCTTCAGTTTGACTTTGGCAGTGACAAGGGCATCGGGCTATTAGTCCTCGTTTGCACACTGCTTGGACAATTTAGCTACTCAAATAGAGCCCGCTTACTGGAAAACAGCTCCTTAATGAAGAGATGGACCGGTAATATGCCATAAAACTATTCTTTTATTCTTTCCTCGCACCCTCATGAATACACGCTGCCTGTATGCACACAGAGCCACTAAGTACACCTACGCATATGCACACTTAAACCCATACTTAAACACACACACATGGCACGCACACAAACCTCAAATGCAAGGGCAGAATGATAATGTGATCTGGAGGAAATGGTGCCAGTTTTGCCACGTAAGTCAAAAAGGTCAAATTGCAAATGTCAGCTTTTTCGCCTTCATTTTAATTATTCTGTCAAGTTCAAAGAGTCTCCATCAGAAAGGAGCTGCACCTGACAAAGGAAGGCCTGAGCTCACAGATAAGCTCAATCTGCGTCTCTTCTTGACACTTTCTTCTCTATACTTAGCCTATCTGCTCTCCTCTCGCACACAGCGACTCTCAGAGTAAATTACAATGTATCGCAGTGAGCAGGGTGCCAAAGGGATGGCTTAGCAATTACCAGTGAACTACGAATGTGAAGTCAATTAATTTCTTCTGCTACTCTTCTACTTAGCTGATTTTGTAAAAACTCAGCTGGTACATGATAAAGTGTCCACTTTTGGTTCTGATAGGCAGATGTTAACAACGTATTGATCCACTATTACACATACAGCACTGATAAAAGGAGAGTATCCCACTGTCAGTTCTATAGTTTTACATGTCAGGACAAAATCACCACAGCAGCTCCATCAGGTTGAAATGAAGGATTTGTGCCATTGCAACACTTTGATTATTTTCTTTTTCAGCCATTCTGCTGTTTTCTGCTGTGCTTGGGATCATTTTGCTGCTGTGTGACCCAGTTTTGCCCAAACCTTAGCTGTCACACAGATGGCCTCCCATTTGACTCAAGAATGCTTTGGTATAAAGAGGAGTTCACTAAATAAGGTCCCCAGGTCTTGTGGTTGTAAACAAGCCTGAAATCATTACAAATCAAATCAAGTCAAAGCCCTCCACCACCATTCTTGAAGGTTGGTTTGAGGTGTTTGTTCTTATATGTTTGTGTGGTTTTTTCCAAATGTGACGCTGTACATTATATCCAAACATCTCCACCTTGCTCTCTGCTGTCTGAAGCACATTGATCAAAAAGTTCTGTCATTTGTTGCAAACCTGAGCTCATGTTTTTTCCTGGCAACCCTTCCAAACATGCCATGCTTGTTCCGTCTTTTTTATTGTACTGTGATGAACTTTAACCTTTAACATGCTAGCCGAGGCCTGTAGAGTCTGATGTGTAGCTCTTCAGTTTTTCGTTAGATTTTTTTGCAGTTTCACTGAACATTGCATGGGTTCAGGCTTCGTATTTAGGCTTAGATTAGTAACTGTCTTGAATGTTTTCCTCTTGTGGATCATCTTTCTCACTCCAGGATGATGGAATTGTTTGAGAATGCCCTCATAACCAATCCCAGATTAATGTGTAGCAACAACTGCTTCTCTGAAAGCATTGATGACGTCTTTCCTGCTCGGCATTGTGAAAGCTCCAGACCGACAAACTGCCAAAACGTTCGCTGTCACGGGCATAGTCACAATGGCTGATGATTATTTAACCAGCTGCTACTAACCCTCTTAAACTCCACAGAAGCTTGTCCTCAGTTTTTCACACACTGCTTCTGCATTTTAACCAAATTTTGGTTAAATAATTAATGATGTGTAATACGGCATGTTTTTAGTACGTTTGAGGTTGTATTGACCTGATTTTAAAACCTGCAAAGTACCAGATTGTGAAAGTGAAAGAGGGTGCACTTTCTTTTTAGCATGATTGTATAACTCTAGACCAGCGGTCCCCAACCGCCGGGCCTCGGACCGGTACCGGTCCGTGAGTCGTTTGGTCGACAATGAAACTAAAGCTTTTTCCTAATTCGTGTGACCATGACCTTTAGACATATGACACTGAAGCATTACATATTAAAATGGTATTATCCTCAT
>NW_005187701.1:125194-179450 GCF_000239375.1 Pundamilia nyererei | reverse complement strand
GACAATGAAACTAAAGCTTTTTCCTAATTCGTGTGACCATGACCTTTAGACATATGACACTGAAGCATTACATATTAAAATGGTATTATCCTCATATGTCTGGAGCAGAATAATTTGAAATCTTTGGCTTTTATAAGCTGTAAAAAGTTGAGATTTAAAATATATTGTGTTGGAAAACTTTTGCAAAACTTTATGGCATCACTGTGACTTCAAGGCGAGGCGTCATATTGAAAAAATAAAAAAGTGTGCTGTACAAATCTCTCCATGATATATTGCTCTATAGGAATTTTTTTTCAAGGTTAACTTTGACCTTGGGCACTAACAATGAAGGTCAGTAGTTATGCCCCCCTAGGCCTGGTATATTGCTGTAAAGTATGAAGACAATCCATGAAAACTGGGTTATAAGTTTTTGCTAATTTTCACATTTCGTGTGACCTTGGCTTTGACTTTGACCCAGTGATATTGTGAAAACTCTGGATGCTAGTCTGCTAACAAACTGAACTGATTACACACTCCCTCACTTTGAGCAGAGTAAGATATACCAAACCACATGAGCTGTAACTGCTGGTTTAACGTCCTCTTCTTATAAAATGTGTCATATTCATACTGTGTTAAAGTATTACTTCCCACCTACCGTTAGAAAAGCACATTTTTGGCTGTCTTGAAATGCTGTTTTATTAATGGTTCATGATTATTATTGTACGAACCCGAGGCCTAAACTTCCTCAGTCTGTGGTCCCACTGCAGCTCATTATGCCCCCTCGCAGTCTTTGTGAGATGCAGACAGCATTGATGTGCTCAAAATACATTATTTGGCGCTTTACTGTTTTATTAAGTATTTCTGAGATTTTTTTTATTCCCAAGCCGTCAGAGAAAGTTTGTACTGGAAGGGCAGCTGCTGGGAAGAGAGACAAGGCTGCAGGTTTCTTGCTACTTTTTTGTTGTTGTCGTAGCATTTTTGTCAGCGGGTCTCTCGGTGCACTACACCGGCATCAGCTTATCATTTTCTCGTTTAATGCGCTCGCTCCGGTGGACAGTCTAGTGTGTCAGTTAGGAGAAGTTTATAATCTACAGAATTAATTCATCATCGTCAGCTCATATCATCAAACACGCCGCCCTTTGATTTCATTTTTCTTTTATAATCACACTTCAGTCTGGAGACTGTCTTCACTTGTCTCTTTGCTTTGGTTTCAGTGACAATGAGTTAGTGCTATCACTTGATAAAACACTCGCACACACAGTGGGCACACACGAAGACACAAGGTCACAGACACACTCCAACCAGTGAATAACAGCAGGCTCGAGGTGGAGACTGGTCTTGCCATGTGATTCGCCACATACATCAACTCTGTTGAGCAGAAAATTGAAATGGAAATGTGGGCCTTGGAAGAGTGTGGCTTCCATTCACCCCTGGACCAAAGCTAATGATTTGTCATTTCTCTCAGGGACACAAGCTGCTGCCCTCGCTCTCACACGTATACCGCACCAGGGGGGCTGAGCCGCCTCACCGGCCTCTACTGTATGTAGTCATGTTTCATTTTATTTCCACATTTGTGCTCCGTGTGTTGCTGAGACGGTTGTTTCCAGTGGTTTTATATTATAGTAGTCTAATTTAAGTAACATTTGTGAACGTCATATCAAATTCATTCATTCATTTTCTGTCACTAGTGACAAAAACAACAACACATGACACAAACAAAGCACATATAGCTGCTGGATACTGTATGACTTTTATCTCTGACAAATGTGATAATATTAACATTTATGCAAAGAGCAACATGGTATTGGAGACTCAGCAGATGGATTTTTGCATTATTGAATTCACCTGTCACGACTGTTTGAATCTGTTTTTCGAGCTTTCATCATGTCAGCGGAGCGTGGGGTGGGGGTTTAAAGCAGCCATGTGTGATTTATTATTGATCCGGTGTCGGTATCTTCTGGGATGCTGATCAGACGTGCAGACAGAAACATCGACTTGAAACACATTTTAAAAGCATTCTCTGTCGACTGTATGCACGCCGTGATTTTTTCGTGCGCGGTTTCACATTTTTCTGAGATCTTCATTTATTTAAAGAGTTTGAAGATTGCTTTATGGTTACCGGTCAGTCACGGTAGTAAAAATAAAACCCGAAAACAACACATGTCTGAAGGCCTTTGTGTTCACAGATAAACTCATTAAACTGACATAAACTGTGAAACACATTTGCTAATTGCGCATGCTAAAATTCTCTTTTTAATGAGAAAACTAAGCTACTTTCATGAAATAGGAGAAATGCTTGAAATGCATTTCAAATATTTTACACATTTTTGAGATTGAGAAATAAATGTGTTTACCTAAATATACCTGCAGCGACAGCAGGCAGCAGTAAGGGTGCATTTCAGTAATGATGCTGCTTGTTAATCGGCAGATTTGTTAAGTCAAACATGCATCAGAGTATATCCACTATGAACGATGCTATAAAGCACAGGCAACGTGGGCTTGAGGTTTTCAGGTAGTGTGCATACATCCTGTTTTATACATCCTGCTGATTAATACAGCAGCTGATCCGAGTCGGTCCATGTGGCACCGTTGTGAGTTGTGCCGGTAAGCTCATTGTGTTCTGTGGGTATGAAACCAGAATAGCATCCAGACCATAAGTATCTATCACGCAGTTACACATCTCCAGGCTCTGTGCTCTGGTACATTCGTCTGTACTGACAGAGCATGTTTACTTATCACAACTTAAATAATAGCTTCCATTAAAAACGACATCTTAAACACCAATAACTGAAGCTCTGTTGAAAGTTCATGTCACATCTTTAATTTGAAGTGTACATGATTATGATAAACTGGCATCAGAGCAGATAACCGGCCCTTCTCTTGGCTGAAAAGCTCTTTTCCTGCTTTTGCCACATTTAGGATTACAGAATGTGTGAATTTGATGTATTTCTCTGGCTCTGAGTACACAAAATGCTTCTGTGTACTTCTGCATCCACCCTGTTGCTCCTGTCAAAAGCTAAATTATTACTAAATGTCAAAATGCCAGCTCCACTGGCAGCGATACGCGCCCAAACCAAAACAGAATCTGCTTTTCTTGCTTTCTCTCCATACTTTCTTTCTTCCAACATTTTGATCGAGGTTGATTTTTGTTTCAGTAGCCCATAAAACTTTGTTATGCAACTCTGCAGGGTTTAGTGTTGTGTGTTTTTGCAGAATACAGCCTGATTGCTCGGTTTCAGAGGCTGAGTATAGGCTTGTGATGAATGCTCTGGACCCTCTTTTCATGACCATCCTGTAGAACATTCCTCACTGATGGATTGTGGTTTTCACTACCATGAAAATGATTTTCCACTCATGGCAAGATTTGCGCTCCTCGGTCCCTGTGGTGCGTTCTTCTTGAGTAAAACTCCTTTTTCGAAGTGTACGAACTGTTAATTTGATAAACTACTTCTGATATCCCTCAAAAATAGTTTTTGAACATAACTAATCTTCTTTGCATGTGTGGTCAACTCTAGTCCTGAATCCACACTCACAACTGTGAGTCTACACAAAACCTCAGCACCAGTTTAAAAGCATTTGTGCAGCAACAAGTGCCCAAATTCTTTTACCAATAAGAGCTTCACAGTTTTCAATATAGCTAGCCATTACATAGAGCCTCACGACTGATATATACAGTATAGATAGCTATATAGATGGATACTCGCTGGCCACTTTATTAGATACACCTGTTAAACTCCTCATTGATGCAAATATCTAACTAGTCGTTCACAAGAAAGCGAGGCGATGCATGTAGGAGTGTAGACATGGTTAAGACGATCTGCTGAGATTACACCGAGCATCAATGGGAAAGAAGTGCGATTTTAAATGTGTTTGCTGGCTGGTCTGAGTGTTTGGGAAACTGTGGATCTACCTGGACTTTCTGCACAACCATCTCTGGGGACTACAGAGAATGGTCTGAAGGCCAGCAGCAAAACACCCACTCGTTGCAACCAAGCTATGAACAAGACCACACCTGTCAGCTAAGAACACTAAACTGATGCTACAGTTCACTCAGATTCACCAAAATTACACCATAGAAGATCGGAAGAAGTTTTCTGTTTGGATGGTAGGGTCAGAATTTGGTATAAGCAAGACAGCCTGCCTTGTATCAGTAGTTCAGACTGCTGCTGATGTTGTAATGGTATAGAAATTATTTAGGAAACACTTTGGGCCCTTGTATCAACTGATGCCCAACCAGCTGAGTATTGTTGCAGACCACGCCACTATCTTCATAACCACAGTGTATCATCTTCTGATGTCTGCTTCCAGCAGGAGATCGCACCATGTCACAAAATACAGATTATCTCAAACTGGCCATCTGTGAAATTAGCATCATGGATGTGAATTTCAACACGGACCAAAATCGTTGAGGAATGTTTCCATTGATTGTTGAATCAATGGGATCAAGAATTTAGGCAGAAACAAAATCGACTGATTGAAAAGTGGGATAATGTGTATGACCTGGATGTTCACATCGACCCTGCTAGCCTGTGAAGGGCTGTCACTGTAAAATGATGCAATGACTCAAAGCTCAGTTTTAACTAAGTGCAGTTTTGAAGTCAGAGCTTTTATGATGTAGTATTTTCACTTAGTAACAGTTTAGTCATAGCAAGCACAAGTTAAACCCTCCACGCATTCTTCATCCAACACACATGAACTACAGTTTAGACTGTGGAGTTTGTCTCTGTGTCCCAATCTGCTGCAAACCTGAAGTGATGCTCTCGCATGATTTCAGACTCACTCTCTCTCTTTCATACACACACAGAAATGCGATAAAAAAAGAATCCCAACCATGTGCAAAAGTAAACTAAGAACTCTTTTATTCTTTTTTGTTCACTTTATATATCTATCTTTAGCTGTTAACTCTTTTTTTTTTCTACACGAGTCCTTTAAAAGTTTGTCATCATGCTAGGTGCAGCTTCAGTGTTGGTAGTACATGCAAAGTTGTAGTTTTTGTCAGGGGAGGGTTTCACACATTGGACAACTGCAGAAGGAGAAGAACGGAGAGCAGTGGCTCTGGAAATCAGTTAACAAACACTGACCGATCTGGAGTCACCAAACAAAAGAAACATAATAATAATAATTATAACAAATAAATAAAAAAGAACCCCACCAATGGGTGCAGCTGCAGAAGGGGTGGGGTGGAGGGGTGCACTGACCATCATTGAGGATTCACAAAGGGTTAAGCAGAAGCAGTTCAGTTCTTGCAGATAGTTTGATCCATCTAATCCATAAATGGGGACTTTGTCTTTTTTTAAATATATATACATATATATATATATATATATGTATAGAGAGAGAGATCATGACATCATCTGTTGACATCTTTAGTGCAGTTAAAAATGAAAACAAAATCCAACAAGCAGGCAGTCTTTAGGGGGAAATATCTATATTAAAAAATCTTTGCAGTTTAGAATAAACGAAGAACACCAACAGAAAACCAAAGGAGCAGAAGGGGAGAAAACTCGACACTCTGTTGGTTTTGGCCTGATGTTACAGGAGATATTATCAGTATTGCTCGAGACTTTGGTCTGGATCTGTTTGTCGGGGGGGCACTGGATACTTTTTAAGTTTTTAACTTTAACTCTACTCTGGGAGTCCCCGCTTCCTGCTTTTTAAATACTGACTAAAAACAAACAAACAAAAATACCCCCAAAAACAACCAAGTATAAGTGAAAGGTACATACATGACATCACACGTGCCAGCTGGTGGATGCCACTTTGAGCTTAGGCACTTTACAGTGCATATTTTTTTTTAAAACATGGGTGGCTACAATGGGGATGAAGCATGTTGACCCCGGCAGTGTTAGTGCCATGCTTTATGGTGCCCAGTGAGTGACACAGAATCACAAATACTTACTTAGCAACAGTAACATCTTCACAATCTCGGCAACAGAGGAGGGATCAAAACATTTTGGGGTTTTTTTTGTTCTTGAGGATGAATCGATTGTACAGGTCAGAAGACGTGTTGCCTTTGTTGCTCCTTATTTACACAGAACTAGTATTTTGCAGCAATAATGATCGCAGCTCACAATATACACATGATCACTGATTGACAGCTACAGATGCACTAAAGAAGCCTGACATTTGTATTTCTCCCACTTTGAATCGAGCACATCGTTTTTGTACAAAGTAAAAGTAGTACATTGTTGTGCGGGTATGCAAAAGACCAGACAGTAAAGGGTCGATGCCACAATGTTAGATATTTGAAAAAGAAAAGGAAAACACTGGGGCAGAAACACACATGGACATCATCATCTTTGGTGAAAATCTGACAGGAATATGCTTAAAGACAACCTGAGCACACACATTAATTGCACGCACACCCGCACATAGAAATTTCCCGCAGCTGGAAATAGGAAGTCACCGCGGGAAAACATCCTCATTTACAAATTGAAAACATGAGGACATTTATGCACTCGGGGTGTACAGGAATCGAGTTAATTCACAACATGGAATATGCAGCTAACATGTTTCTTAACTGGGCGTAGAGAGGATGAACATGACATCACACTGTGATACATTTTAGCATACGACTTCTGAGTCTTCTCATGCAGGGGTTGCATTTTACTCTGCTGTTCATCTAGCTGATTCCGCACACAATAATGTGTAGGGATTGCATCTAGTGATATACTGTATGTGCTGCTACAGTACATATATACCATGTCATCTGTCAGCCATCATTGTTCCCTGCAACAAAATGACATAATTACAAGATCTGAGAGGTCCGTTATACTATCGCTATGTTCACTGTGGCATTAGCCCCAGTCCTCAAATGCCTAAGGGTGAAAAAAATAATTGTTCCCATCCCCCCCTTCCCTCAAAAATCAAACAATCAATCACAAGAAATCTAGAAAATAGAGACAAAGATTCAAAGCTGCCTGTGGAGGAAGATGCTGGCATTCATTCAACATCATTCGCCGACGGACGCACGGGGCTCCCCATCCTACGTTTTCCGCTCTGCAGGCCTCTAAGTTCAGTTTCCATGCAAAGCCATGGCTTGGATCAAGAAAAAAATACAACGTGCAGCACCTCCCAAAGCTTCTCCCAAGACCCAGGCGAGGGGTGGGGGGGGGTCAACGTGACCCTCACCCCTCCCTCGCATCTGTTCAAGTATGAAATGAGAGTGACATAAAATAACTTAAAAATCATACGCACAGATGAATGAACACGACATAAAAATAAAGGAAAGAGCGCTACGACGCTGTCACACCTGCCTTATAAACTCTTTCCAGTCAGTGACTCAAACAGGGCGACAACATTTTGTAACATTTGTATCTTTAATCCAGAGGATAAGAACACGTAGTCTCAGCTAAGGAACGGACCAAATAACACACATTAAACGTTACAACGCTTATGTTTTTCTCAGCACTAGATTTACATCTTGAAGATTTATGCATAATTAAATTAAAATTTGTCAGTGTCATTAATTTTAGCAAAGATATATATTGTTTTAGGTCCATATACATTGGTTTTAGTCAACAAAGATCCCGTTTCTAGGCTACATTCCGACCTAAATTAGCTACTCATTGATCAACAAGACAGAACGGTATAATTTCAGCTTCCACATCTACGCCATAAGAACAAGATTTCTCTGGGAAACAAATGGGTGCGTGTTAAACGAAAAAACAAAACATGGATTCCAGTTTTACACAGTAAAATCAAAGTAAAAAGTTAAATCAAAGACACGAGGCTGATGTCCTCTGAGGAATGAGAATGATGAGTTACGGATGGTTTGTGAAACGGCGCACGTTCATTTCCACAAATACAAAGTGCACGTGCGTGCTGACACATGGGACGGAAGTAAGTGTCTGCTTGTTAATACGGGGGCTCTCTCAGGCCTGGGTCAGGGAAAGAGGAGGGGGTGGTTAAGGAATCCCTCGACTCCCTCAGGAGCTGAGGGTGAACTGGTCTTGCTCGATGGGCTTTTTGACCCAAGCCCCCAAGCCGGCCTTGTGGAAGGCCTTGATGAGCGCCTGCTTGGCAGAGTGGTACTCTGTGGCCGCCTGCTTTGCTTCGTGGTAGGAGCTCGGCTTCGACACCTTGATCCGCAAGATGGACGACAGCTGAGGACGCAGAGAAAGGAAAGTAAGCAACAGAATAACAGAAACAAACCAAAAACAACCACGCATTAATCTAAAATCTCAGCTCCTACCACACAAAGAAAAAGAAACTTGTTTGCACTCCTTGGAAGTCAGGCTCTGACTACTAACGTGTCTAAACGTTAAATTATATTATTGGGAAAGTGGACGGAGTCAGTGGGTGTATGATAGCAGGGAGATGTTCTCACACACACGTCTCAGCACAGTGCAACGCACTCCACATCACAGTCATGCCAGAAAGCGATGCTAATGTTAGAAAAAACTGCTCCTTGAGCCGATCCTTTGGACTTGCTGTAGCCACAGACCCAGCTTTCATTCTCAACATTTAAGTTGAGTCTGTTTGACACCAAAGTTGACCTTTGCTCTCTGTGCGAGGTCAATAGTGACATCGCTCACGTGCAAACAATCAGAACAGAGCTTCCAAGGAATGACCTCGTAGCTTAGCTGCGATTCCTGAGATGTCGTTCAGACGTGTACAGCTCGTGATGCTGACTGCAGCTGACCTCAGTCTGTTTACGACTCACTGTCACAATCACTTATGTAAGAAACTATAGTTATGTCGCGTGACTCAGCACGTCTGCGCCAGTATTACAGCGAGGTGCGTGTGAATGTGCGGTCTGGCCTCGCCGTACCTTGGAGTGAAGGCGCACCCAGCGGCTGTAGAGTGCGTGTTTGCAGAGCCGTGAGGCGCGGCCCATGTCGTCCTTGCCCGTGGTTGCGTTGATCACCTCCAGGGCCTGGTCACCCACCGTCCAGTTCACACTGAAGTTTGGAGCCTTGCCTGGCTGCCTGGCTTCAGCATTACTTATACCTGCCATTAAAAACAGCCAGAGTCAAAGACCGAGCGAGGCTGCAGGTTAAAACAGAGACATTTTTATTTATAGGACCTCCGCAGAATGTAAAAATCTTTTGTTAACATTACGTCAATGCCAGAAATGGAATAATTGCACGGCACCGCTCCAGCGAATTCCCACAGCACCCAGACTTTCTATTACCTCATGTGTGGATGTATTAAACAATGAAGGAAGTACCCAAACATGGCAGTCCATCCTTCCAAAGGACAGCTGTTCCCACAGCTGCAATATCTCTAAACAGGACAGTTTTTCTTCTTCTCATTTCATTTTGTCTAACTCAGTAGAGACAAACAGTAGAATCCACCTGGGGGGGACTGTGAGGACAGAGCTCGCTCTCTTCTAACACACTTCAGGGCTTTGGCCTCCACTGTATCTCAAGCATAAATGGGAGATATATGGATGCCATAAATCCCTGTGTCTTCCTCTGTGTGTGTGTGTGTGTGTGTGTGTGCATTAAGCTCCTTGGTTCCATTTGGCAGCACTTGTGGCAGAAGATGATTTAAAGGGGATGAAATCCTCAGCGCTCTAACGCCACAGCACTTTCACCGCTAAAAACTCTCTAAAGCGGAAAAGGTTAATAACCTTCCACCATTATCTCCTTTACTTGCCATTTAGAGGGAAGGAGCAGGGTGAGCTAAACGTACATCCCGGCTGTGTGATATGAAGCCCCATGTCATCCCCCAGGATGTAAAGGAAATCTCCACAGTGCCACTCATTCCACTTGTTTGATATGGACTGCCCTATATTCAAGGCCAGCACAATGAGCAGTGTAAGCAGTGCTGTAGCAGTGTGGTATTTTCTTGACCTTGAACTTTGCTTTACGTGTTTGTATCAGCGCACAGCTGGGCAAGAGAGGCACGGCCAGCTGGATGTTTTGGTGGAAAACAGAGCAGCAGTCCAACAAAGCTGAAAATGTCAAAATTTTAATTAAACACTTGCTCGTGTTTGATGGAGCTCAAGTAGGAAAGTCAGAAAATGACTCTCAGTTTCTTTAGAAATGAATGAATGGATTTTTATTCAGTTTGAAAAATTCAGACTCAGAATATAACACCGTTAGGCGGAGGCGGCTGCTGCAGAATAATCACCCACACCTGTAAAGAGCATCACTACCTCCTTTCCCACATGAGAGCTAGTTTTATTTTTCTGCATGTGTATTTTTAATCTATTTATTGTTTTGTGGTGTTGCTCCTTCACTTCTGCTTCTCTGTACAATCTAACTCATCAGGACAATCCAATTTCCACAGCAAAGTGTCTTCATCCATTTTATGAGGGACTGATTTCGTTTGGTTATCATCCACGAGCTGTTTCAGAGCACTGACGAATGATGCTGACAGCATATTTTTAAATATCTGCGACCTGTGACGTGTATTCAGAATCCTTCTGTCTGTTTTGGACTTTGTGATGATGCTACATGTACATGAAGAGGAACAGCAGATGTGCTTTTGAGACACTTTCAAGTTAAATGTTCAGGAAACAAAATATATGGTCTTCTGCAAAGCTCGCCCAATGGGGTTTGATGATTATTACATTGTTACATCTGATGGCAAAACCAGTGAAAGGGTACATGGCTCAAGTATCTGGATGGATGGATAGATGACAAGATCTGCACAGATCTGTAATGGTGAAGAGAGATCTGAGCGTGAAAGTGAGGCTGACAATTTACCGGTCGATCTACGTTCCAACCCTCACCTGTGGTCACGAGCTCTGGGTACTGGCAGAAAAAATGAGGTCGCAGATAGCAGCAGTGGAAATGGAAATTTCCTTCATTTGGTAGCTGGGCTTTCTCTTAGTGACAGGACTCTGGAGAGATTATATCTCTCGGTTGACTTGGGAACGACTTGGTGTGCCCCACCCCTCAGATGAGGTGGACGTGATGACTGTCTGGGCCTCTCTGCTTAGACTGCTGCCTCCGGACCGGAATTGTCCAAAATAACCGGATTTAAGGATTTCCGGATAGATTGATGGACAAGTTTCTCTTTAATATATACGTTGCTAATCTCATTAGTAATCATAAAGTGATGCTTGGTTTTTACTTTAGAAATAAATCTTACTTTACTAACTTGTGTTTTTTCCTGTAATTGATTATGATGATATATTGTATATGCATGCTTCCTCCTTCATCCCTACATTTTATTACAAATGCAAAGTCTCTGACTCACCACGACGTTCTTTATGGTTTGTGGTTTGGCCGTCTGGTATATTTTAGCATATTTTTCTCTATGAAGCCACTCTAGAACTTCCAGTCTACAGCAGGACCTTTCTCCCAGCTACACTCTTCTTAATGGTTGCTTCTGGATGCACCTATAGCTCTGACAGATCTGGGGAAAGCAACATTTTCTTCTAATGTGTCTTATAATAATTGACAGTATTTTGATTTGATTTTGATCTTAGCGGGACATCCTGATAAAATAAAGGTGACAATAAAATGTGATGAAAGGACCCTGAGTGCCACTGTGCAAACTTTGCCTATTATTGTTTATTATTCATTGCTCATTAAACCCATTTGGCAACTGTCAAAATCTGTGACAGCTGTAACTCTATAACCATAACTGGACTTTAGGCTTTTTTTTCTGAAACACAAAAAAAATTGCAAGAAAAGGAGCGATGAATGGATTAAACTTTTGAAATCTAGTTAAAGATTTATTTTTTCAAACCAATAAATATCTCTGTATAAATAAACATCGTCTGTAAGCTGGTGCTGGACACTGGGCTCATAGCAGCTCCACATTTGCCAAATTATATGAGTTACGTAACGATGTTAGTGGCGACTGTGGTTCGCTGTCTGAAATAAAAACTTGTTTGTGTGTCTTTTGTCTACTTCAGTCTGAAATTAAAGACCCAGTGTTTCAAAAACAGCCCACTGCTGTCACTGGAAACTGCATTTATGTGGAAAGAAGGAGCTTCTACGACAGCTGCGACGGCCAAAGGCTTTGTGCAGATGACTTATTGAAATCGTGTTTTAGAATCAGTTTTAGTAACAAGGAAATAATTTCTCTCTTAGCAGATAAACAGAGCGCGATAATGAGTTCAAGGACGTTGAAAAGATGGTGCAGAAAGCTGAATCAGAAGGAAAAAACACAAACTTGTAAGAGTTGGCCAAACTTCTGCAAAATGAAACAGCTGGGAATGAACAAATGCAGGGATACCGACAGGTACGCCCTCATGCAATAAAGAGGATGCATGTTATATCAGAAAAACACAAAAACTCGCCTACACAAGGCATTTTGTAGAGAGTAGCAGCAGCAAGAACTCTCTGCATTTCCACCTTTTTTCTCAAAATTAACAATACATTTTTTTTTTCTTAATGCGGCCCTAATACTCATTTATAAGCTTCAAAGCAACTGTAAATAAGCAGGGCTGGAGCCAAACATTTACATAATAATTTATGACTTCTTGCAAATGTCTTTATATACAATATTTTAAATGAAAAACAATATTAAGTGGAAAAAGTGGAGCAGAAATGCAAATGGAAAGCAGACTCATCTTTCCTCAAACACAGCATTGTCTTACAAAAACAACCAAAGTACAAAGACTGCATGCTCTGCATCTAAAAATAGAAAGTTGAAAAGAGAGAGAGAGAAGAAAACACTGCAGGAGTCCTGGTCTATACGGCCTTTTTAAAAGGTCAAGACAATGCTGAAAATTTACACAAAATGATAAAGCTATTCAAATTCCACAGGAACTAGGTAAATGTCAGCTCAGATCCAAAGCAATAACTGTCTTCCTGTTCCTGTGGGACTGACCGACCAGCAGGGTGAATTCATGTGTTTACTGCTTAGGATTAAAATCTTCCTCTTTGATATTTAGACAGCTGCAGGTCGATTGGTAAAGATTAACACAGTGATCCTCTCAACCCGTGAAATCGTGACGACTGATCTATAACAGCAGAGATCTGCAGAAGGAAACTTGATGATGCACTTTTCTTACTTTCCCACCTCATCTACATCAAAGAAGGCGAGGGCTCTTACCGCTGAGAAGAGGCCTGTTGAGGGTGAACTGCTGGGGCAGGTCTTCGATATCTGCGATGCGCTGGTACATGGCCCTGGAGAGGTGGTCAGCATGGTAAAGGCTGCCCAGGATTATGCTGGAGAAGTAGATTGGCTCTGTGAAGTAGCTCATCAAGGAGCCCTGGATGCCCACCACGTTCCACCTGCAGAGAGAAAAGCACACGAGCTTCACAACAACTTCAACGTATCATTGAGGCAGTTTTAGGATTTCAGTGTACAGGCAGCACATCGCTGTAATGTTCACAGGCTGGCTGGAATACACACAAAAACAGAGTTAATACTGCATATTAGTACATGAACACTGAGTCCTATCTGACGTCCTACAGCTATCTACAGTGTGAGGTATCCAATTCCATTTTTCCCAAACTTCTGTTTATTTCCAGGCTGTGCCATTAGCCATCTTTCCCCAGTCACTCTCCTATTTACATGCTCTGTGAAGCAGTGCCTGCCCTCCTCGCAGAAAGACAAATACATAAGGAGCCAGAGAGAGAGAGTTAGAGAAGTTTCTCTAACTCTCTCTCTGGGTAGATGGAGAAAGAGTCAGTAAGGGTGTGAAGGCAAAGAAAAAGCGAGAAAAATGAAGAAAAATAACAGATGTGGGAAATGTTAGAGAAAGGTGGAGCTGAAGGCTGCTGGCATCTTATACAGTGCATTTTATCTGTCAACAAATCCCATCGAAAGCTCAAAACCCAGTGATGACCTGCTTTCCAGACCGTGCACATGGCATTCAGCTCCAAACCCACCGAATTCAAAGACATACATCTGCAACATTTGAAATGTTTAATCAAAGAAACTGACAGGTTACTCCTGCTTTCACTCACTGCTTGGGTATGTTTGATGAGGTCTAATGCTCCAAAACTATTCGGTAATGTTGAAGCAGCAAAGCAACTGGTTTGTCTTTTTGGCCTCAAAATATTCCTGTTAAGTTTTAATCACTAAAACTATTTAGATGAATGAAAAGCTCATTTTTAGGACAGAGAAATTATGGCAGAAAATCCATGTTTCAGTCACACCAGAGGAAAATCAGGGAGGCAACCTCGTTACTAGGAATATTTGGAGATTGCTCGGTCCCTGTATTTAATTAGTTTATGAACAGTGACCGATAGCAAATAGTTGCATGCAATACCCTCAACCTCTGGACTCGACTGCACAGTGCAACCTATCTCCAAACAGACAGATTGGTGATGGTTTGTATAAGCCTGCAAACCATAATCTATAATCCAGTTTTTAAACAGAGACAGATTACTAATGCACTGAACCGCCTGCAGCGACAGGCACGACTTGTGCGCAACATGTCAGATCTATGAGATTGTGAACGAAAGCTTTTAAGGTGAATTTCTGTGTATGTACACGACAGCAGCTTTGCAAGAAACGGCAACAGAGTTGAAATTTACACATATTTATCACAGTTAATCTCTGTAACTGCCACTTTGACCCAATTCAGTCTCAAACTTACATCACACTGAAATGTCTTTTCGCCATTTTATTGCTGTCCTGATGCATCAAAGTCACTCTGCAGATGGCTGAGAGTGGTTGCAGACCTAGTCTCAGCCTTCGAAGCAAACATTTCAAAGGCAATGAGACTGAACGTTCATTGCACACAGTCACAATAATTTTGTTTGTGTTGTGCTCTCCAGCAGCATCAAAACACCTTTAATGTATCTTCTAGAGTCCAGTCGAGTTCACTAACAGGATGTTTGTGAGATGAGGCGTAGCAGTAATTACATCCAATAATATGATAATAAGGGTGGGACCAATACACTGTCTATATTTATACTCAAAACAAAGCATCTATACTGTGATAGTGTTGCAGGAACACCATCATCAGTTACATCAGTTCCAATGATGACTCGTGATACTGAAGGTTTTTGACAACACAGCTACAAGGCACAAAAAACCCTAATGAACAAAAGTGTTGGTTACAAAGGTGATGCTGCTACTTAATTGGACAACTTCATCACTGGCGATGGTGTTCCCGTTGCATTCGCTGACGTTGAGAGAAAAACCGTGAGTATCACTACCCTTTGTCTTTAGGAGAACATTACAAAATGAGGGTTGGCTAGCTCTTCTCATTCTCCCTTTTACTTCAGGCAGACTGTTTGAGAGTCTGTGAAATTACCAATGTGAACCCAAAACAATCAAAAATAATATGCACACATGCAAAAGACCGCAGGCTACGCAGAGGGTCCATTGTTTCCGTATGCAATATTCTGTGTGCGCGTTTGTGAGAAGGCGTGTGTGGAACGGCGGGAGGGCAAAATAAAATATCTAAATTCACTGTAGCTGCGAGCAGGAAAGCACACGTTCACACATTCAGCCCAGTCAAACAGCTTTATAATATTCTGTGCCGTACACAAACTGCTGCAACACACACACACACACTCACGCTGTTTCATCACAGCAACATGGTGACACATATACACCTGTATCCCCTCTGAAGGACACACATACACACTGTGTAAAAAGCTACAACAATCAAGCGCGCTCACACAGAGTTATGTCGTGAGAGGCATTCAATTTCATTCCTGTCAAACATCACTGTATTGCTTTATCGCTTTTTTTCCCTCCCCCCAATACCGTGCTTTGTGCGTCTACACACAGATTGTACACACTCAAATGAGAACAGGGTCAGAATAGGTCAGAAAGCACACGTGATGAGCTGTTACAGCAATAACAAAAGAAAAGAGGAAAACCGAGAGAACAATTTGCCTTTATGCTAATGAACTCATTCAAAGGACAGACACGAGGCAGAGAATGGCTCGTTCATAACGACGCCGTGTAATCAGAGGAAAATGAGGGGAGCGAAAACAATGTGTAACGAGGGAGCACTGGGGGCACAGGGCACAGCCTGCCCGTCAGTAGCTGCATTGAACGGCAGCCCTGTTGCTAACTATCACTCACACAGGGACAGAGGCAGGTGGGTGGAGGATTTACGACACGGCTAATAGCTGTGTCATGAGGAGGTCGCGCCGCAAGTCGTGCATAATAGTTTCTCACAGTGGAAGAAAGATACTCATACCTTAATTGCTTACATGCATTTTTTTCTGCTTCTTGATTTCAGCACTGATCTGTAACTCGTGTCAACTTTAAAAATTTAGTCAGACTTAAAAATGTCCAACTTCCACCTCATTTTGCCCTCTACTGACTTGGATCCCTCCACGATGGACCACCACATAAAATCTAAATCACACAGTGAAAGGGCAGCTCACGTACTGCAAACAGCATTTGCCAGTCAGTAGACATGTCCCTCCTCAAATACACACTCGGCATTCAATCACTCGGTCCATTCGGGCAAAATATTATGATCCAGGGCACAGAAAGCGAGAGGAAGAGGAGGAGGGCTCACGAGAGGAGTTATGGAGAAGCTTCACCGTTCATCACGAGAGAGGCAGAGTGCTGCCTTGAACATGGACACAGACTAAAGATGCTATGATGTGTCTGCAAAGATGGCCCCGGGGGCAGCATATCAATTTAGCTGTCCCTGACACCCCGGGAAGGCTTGAAATGGCACGGTGGATGGACAAAGCAAAGATAAAGCGCTGTACAGTCGACTGAAGCAGTGGAAAATAAAACACCTGAAAAGAGTCTCATGTAACACATCTGGTCAGGGCTGAAACATGACGTGTTGCTTTATGTAGCCTTCGCTAAACTAAAGGTTTCTAATAACACACAGAAAGCAATTCAATCATCATATCGGTCTAAGAATGGGAGAAAACCCAACGGGTAATGCAAAGCCTGCAGGAGCATGACTCTACTGATATTGACATTTCTGTCAATATGTCCACGATGTATGGAATTGTTTCTATTAATATAAGTCATCATCTTTAGTGACCTGGAATCACATATACTGTATAACAGGAGACTTGTAGGTATGTACAGACGTGCAGAAGCATCTGTTTTTTACATTTCTGATGGTGTTGACTTAAACCTTCAGCTTCCAGCCTCCTTCATGCCAGAAACCAGTGTAGTACTAGTCGCAGTTCCAGTTCATGGAACTGAGAAAACTGATTTCACCTTTGCTCTAAAAGTTACACAAATAGAAGTTAACATATTTAATTGTGGCAAAAAAAGAAAAAATCTTCTTTAAAGTGTACTTTGATATTTTGGTTACATTTATATTGTTTTATCTGTTTTATTCGTGAGAGGCTCCTCGGTTTGTACTTTGTACTTAGAAACAGAGTTTCTGAATATTTCTAAGGACGACAACTGAACTCGATTTATCCCAAAATACCTCGCAATCTTGTCACTGCAGGACATGGTGAGTAATCGCTCCCCTTGAAGAACACCGTCCCAGGTCTGGATGGTGTTGCTGGACCTTACAGGGATGGTGCCCTCCCCGGACTCGATTTTGGTCCTCAGCTGACCCCGCGCTTTCCGGTTAGGATGTCTGTCTCCTTGGTCTGGGTGGCACATAAGCAGAAGCACATAAAGGAAGAGAGGAGTATGAGTTTAATTTACTCTTTTATATAGTTTTATGTGACACTTGTTTGATGTTTGGAACATGAAGTCTGTTGGTGATAGAGTGATACAGTTTGTTTGATCAGGAAACATTAAAGAAAGTGAATGTGTGGGTGAATCTGTTTCTTGGTGTCATTCTACTTTTCTTCAGTTAAAAAGCAGGAAAAATGAGGAAACGCTGTTGAGTGGGAACCTGTTGCAGTAGCTCTCTTTTGCTTTGAATTTCTTTTATTTTCATGATTTAATGCAAACTTTTCCTTTATCAAGTCTTGTCAAGTCAAGTTTTGCAAGTCTACTTGTGTTTTTTTCCTTATATTAGACTCTTGTTAATGTATATCTCCATGAGCTGTTTGCACTGATCACCCTATGGCCTGCGGCGAGGCCTGAAATCCCGGAGGAGCTACCGAGGAAACGACTGGGCTCCAGAACAGTTTCAGGGATGATCATGGGGAATGTGAGGTGTTTGGACAATAAGATGAACAACTTGCTGAGTAGACCCAGGGGGAACACTGTGGGTGTAGTCTGATGTGTTTCACGGTCTGCTGTGGTGAGATGTTGCCTCGCTCACACTTCTTGGACCACGGTATGAACATTACTGGCTCCGGGACTTTTTGGGAGGAAGATTAATCTGAGCCGTGAAAAGATACGATGGCACTAGTTGCGACTGACAGTTGGTTTAATCCCAGACGTGTTACTGGTGGATCGATTCAGCCATAGCAGGCATTTATAGAAAATATGAATAAATTATCATGAATAAATTAAATGTGTTTTTTGTGTGTTAACCTAAAAGTTTTGACATTTTCGGGAACATGAAAAACTTTCCTCCATCAGCTGATGTAGCGCTGATCCAACTGACCATGGCTGTGATAGGATGTGGATAATTAACGGATCCAGGCCGTCCTCTGCATATACAACTGGTTCGTCTAAAACCGGTTAGAGCTCCACTCCCACAGTGACTGATACAGAAAATCTTTACCACAGTTTTTAGATTTACTGAATCGCTGTTTTTTTGCCTCTGTTGGTGTGCCCCAGGGCAGCTGTGGCTACAATGTAGCTGCCAACACCAGTGTGTGAATGTGTGTGTGAATGTGTGTGTGAATGGGTGAATGACTGAATGTAGTGTAAAGCGTTTTGGGGTCCTTAGGGACCAGTAAAGCGCTATACAAATGCAGGCCATTTGCCATTTTTTGCATTTGCTATTTAACCGAGTTCCATCTTTAGTGTAACCTTCTTCTTCTGTGATTTTAAATGTGTTTTATTGAAGTTTTGCATGCTTTGGCAGCTTTATACATCTCATCCTTTGGGATGAATAAAGCATTTGCCTGTTTACACTCTTAAAGTGTCAGTCAAGGTTTTGACTTTGACATTTTAAAACAGAAGTTTTGTCTGTTGTGGTTGTGTTTTTGTGAAAAAAGTTATAAAAAAAAGTTACATAAAACCTCAAATGCCAAAAAAATTACTTTCCCCATTTCTATGCTAATATATACAAAAATCTACCTCCTCAACATGCAAAAACAGAAGCTTTGGTTGAAATCTGTTACACCACCGATCCACCATATGTATTCAATTCAGTGTTTTTGCACTGCAGCTAGGGCTGCACGATTTTGCATAAAATGAGAATCACGATTTCTTTGCTTAGAATTGAGATCACGATTCTCTCACGATTTTCTTTTCCAGTATAAATATTTATTGCACTTATTAACTGCACATCAACTTCATAACAGTTGAGACTGAACATAAAAACAATAAATAAACATAAAAACAACAAATGTCTCACGTTTTGTTGTTGCCGAAAAATGTTGTACTGCTTGAAATTCCGTCTCCACCGTTGCTCGACGCTGCGTGTATAGAGCAGGTAGTACAACAATAGAAAAATAGTTGCGGGACGGCACTGTGTAGCGTTTGTCTAGGATGTTGATCATTTTCCTAAATCCCTCGTTTTGCACAGTGTTGATGGAGCCATATCTTTGGTCAGGTGATAAGTGATAGCCTCAGTAATGTCTTTGTGCCTGCGGGAGTTCGACAGGTATAGGGAAGCGCTGTATAAGGTTCCTGTTATTGATGTTTGGGTGGTTGACCGGGACGGATTTTCTCCTGTCACTTTCTCGTCATCCCTGATGTCTTCTCTGTTGTTTTTTTAGCAGCCAGCTTCTGTATCACGTGGTATAAGGCTCCGCCCTTGTCATTTGTTGAGCAGGAAGAGTGAGCGCTTGTTTTCATGCAGATTACATCCCGGATCAAAATGCGGTACAATCGTCGTCGTCTTTTTTTTTTTTTTTTAAACGTTGTCATTTGGAAATTAGATCGCACATAAGTATGAATTGAGATCGCGATTTTCTAACGATTAATCGCGCAGCCCTAACTGCAGCTTAAAAAAGTTGCATCCTTGGCATGTACATTAAGTTGTTATTCAGCTGTAGAGTTTTTTGTGAGCACTTAATGGTGGACAGACTTCCTCATTGAGAATTCTGACACATACAATTGTGAAACTTAAGTATATAATGGACTGTATAGTAAACAGGAGTGATTTTTGCCACAGTCAGTTATTCTACCGGCAGTAAAAATGGCTCCCACCCAGCGTGACCCGTTATTTATTATTATGTTATCAAAGTTTTGTGCTGTTCCACCAGCAGGCGCCATCTATTCAGTGACTAATTGAATGTGGCTGTTTTTTATTCAGCCTGCCATGTGCAACGGAAGACTCTCTGACAGGAGTAAGAGGGAGGTTAATCAGACAGACAGTGTGGGTGTGCTGGGCGGCAGAAAGACTGATAGCGGCAGACAGAGAATGACAAAAAGCTATAATTACTACTGCCTTGTTTAAATGTGTCTGTAATGTGTATTTGGACAGTGGAGTAAAATTCTAATTAATTGAAATGAAGCACGAGAGGAAAACTTTACAAATTAAATTAAATTAAAAAAAAACAAAACCTGTCGTCAACACTGAATACTAAACTGGACGAGACTAAACTAAAAGCATGTGAGAGCTGAGCTGGGGAGGAGACGCGAGGCTGCGTACCTTCCACTCCGGCCTCGTGTGGAGAGAAAATCCTGGCATCTCCACAGGGAGAGGTGCTGATGTAGAGGTGGAACTGAACGTTATCCTTTAACCTGTAGCCTCCCTTGTCACACAGCACAAATATTGATTTGTGGTAGTCCTCCTTGTTGTTGCTATAACCACGGATCAATGAGAAATTGAAACAGAGGTAGACAAATGTCACAAAACCTGTGTTTAAAACGGACATTCAAAGTCTAGAAGAACAGAGAGCTGCAGGATTTCATCAGATTATCAAAAAAAAATAAACAAATTGACACTGACCTGAGGAAGAACTCCAGCTGAGTGTAGAGGTACCTGATGAGCGAGCGTCGGGCAATTATCTCAGCGTGGCAGTCATTGAGTGCCAGGCCGCGGTCACTCATGTACTCGCCGTTGATGCATTTGGTTCCCGTGGAGACACAAATGACCTGTGCTTCCTTCACATCTGTGCCTGTTTGGAGGACAGAGCCGCATTAGGACTCGTGCTCCTAATGCAAACACTATAAATTCTGTTCTTATGCCCTCGAGAAGTCACACTGCAAACATCTACACACTAGCTTATAAGTTGTTACTGTAGCAACCACATGATGAGCTTAATTAGGTTTAATGTCCTTGTCACTGTGTTTATGCTATAGGCAAAGTGACGGCATGGAAAGACGTGTAATTGAAGCAGTAATTGGTGGGGAATTGTAGTTTGAGAGTGAGGCAGAAAGGATCGTGTAGTCAGGATAACACGTCAACGTGGCGCGGCATGCGAAAAGCTGAGAATCCCGAAAACAGTGATGCAATCATGAACAATTTAGCTTTCCAGTATTTCCAGTGTTTGCTATCTTAACTTCACTGTCTCCAAATATCTCTCAAAACTATGTCTAAAAAATGGGTTAGTTTATCGAACCGTTTCTGAGGATTCGGGGCAATAAAAAGTGCCCCGAATCCTCATCAAGCCTCTCGGCAATGAGGGGAACCCCCCCCCAGCTGAGCAGCAACGCACCCCTGGGGATGATGCTGAACCTTCCTGTCTTTGGCCTGTGGTGATAACGATGTGTGAACTGCGTTTGATCGACGGTTTCTTGTAAACCTGGTGGAGTTTTTTTTTATTAGAAGTTAAATCATTTCTGAATGTGCTACACGCGACTACTTCTGCATCTGTGTCGTTACTAAACCGCAATAATTCAAAGAATGGACACAGTTTCACTTCTTTAAGTAAGAAATTCATAGAAAATAAAAAGATGGATACATGAATTTTTTTTGCATGTTAATCTTTTGAAATTTGAAGAAACATAAAACATAAAAAATGTTGGACTTGAGCCTGGTTTTCATACCCTGTTTCACAAATTCAGCTATGGATAAGATTCCCATTTCTTTTGAATCAAGGCTACCAGAATTCAGCCTCTTTCAGCTGTTTTTGCTGTCTGTCACCTTGAGTGAATTATCTACCTAATACAGCTGCTAAATGTTCCACAGCGTTTCAGGGACTGTGTCTGCTTTCTTTTTGGTACTGAATAACTCATGGACGCAGTTTTGTTTCCAGCTGAAAGCAGCTCCCTCCTGCATCCGACAACACTGTTACAAAAGCAGCAAGTGATAAAACAGTAAAGGTGGAGGCCAGACAGCTAAATGACTGTTTTTATTTAATATATGCACAACCATCACACATATACATTAACTGAATATTTTTATTATATAGTTATTATACAGGTGCAGCGATTTTTAATGATTTTTTTCACATCAGTCGCTATTGCTATATATCATGATAACTAAAATCTTTCTCTTAAAGTTCAAGAAGACCATAAATAAAATGAAATTAAAATGTATTAAATGCTCCAAATTAATAACGCACAACATTAATATAAAAAAATGAAAATAATTTTTTGTATAGATTTAAACAATTTAAAACTGTTGGGGATCAACCCCATAAATAAATAAACAACTACCATTCGGTACATACTCACAGCTCAAATTCCAATAAAAGAAGAACATAAATAAAACTGACATATTCACTCGGCTGCGGTCGGCTTATGCTCTGAGGCAAGAAATAAATAAGCAAATCAAAATTACAGACTGTGCGAGTGCGGTACTGTCAGGTGGGCAGCGTCTGTTGTAATGCGTGCTACAGGAGAGTGCGTCTGGGAATGTGCAGTCTTGTATTTTGTGTTTTAAAGGACGATTTTGCTTCAGATGGCAAAAACTATCAGCAGTGTTGCCTAGCTTTATGGAAACTTGTTTTTAAAATAGTAACAAATGGATGTTAAATTTGCATTTTTATGATATTATTAGATTATTAATATGATTCTTAAATAATTTTACTTAACTACATTAAATATTTGAAGTACTGCCTGGCTGGTTGAAGGCTGATACAAAAGAGCGGATGTCAAACTTATTAAAGTTGTCACATATGATTAAAAATACATAATCAAGGACACATTATAAGGCTATACAAATATAAAATCTTAACCAGGACCTACCACGCTCATTATTATTCTTTTACTCTAACAGCTTCATATGAATCACTGTTCAAAATACAGCCTTTCCATATTTCCTTGGCATTTTTGCAGCTCCTCTATTCATCCTGGTCTGAAAGAAGGTATATTGACTCCGCCCTCTTCTCTTTAAGCTAACTTTCATCTGTAAATGTAGCTTTTAAACAGCAGGCGGGTGGAGTTTCTGTTCTCACAGCTTGAGGTTGGTGTTTGAGATGACCACATTAGGGATATCGTCTCTAAGTGAGACAGAAAAACCGTAAGCGAGCATTTAGAGCACTTTGAAGCCTGAACCTTGTAGCTCACAGGGTTTTTTTTTTTAAAAACATGTTTACTATGAGCATCCAGCATCCAGTAAATATGCCTTCAGCTGTATTTGTTGTCAGCTGCTTTTTCTGGGCTTATAACCACAAATTCCCTCTGATGATGCTCTGAAACAGCCTTTGCTGTGTACAAACGTGCCAATAATCTCTTCCTCCACTCTTACCTGTTGTCATGACGACGCCTGCCAGCACTTTTCGCCGTGCGTGCGGGGACGTAAAGTTGTCTGTCAGCTCACTGAACTTATCCACAACCAGGCGAGAGACCGCATCAGCCAGAACCTGGAATTACACACACGCACACACACACAAAGGCAGACAGAACAACAGGAAGCCATGCACACATGCAGACACACAAACACGAGCTTGTGTCAGATATGTCAGCTTACAAAGCATGTCTGATGTTATCCTTCCCTAGAGCACTGTGTACCTGTCACAGTGTTAGCTTCGGCTTCAAACAGCACTCGGAGCGTTGAAACAGCAACAAGTGAAACTAGGCTGACCCCCTGAGGTATACCGAACCATCTTTCAAGCAACGCTGTTTGAGTTCTGTCTGACAGCTATAATTTACCATCTCCCTCGTGACAGTGAATCACACGGCAAAAAAAAAAAGGAAGAGCAAAGCAAACAAGCAAACCTGAGCAACAGATGCTCGGTGACACCCCACAAAGGTTTAAAAATCGAGTCCAAGTTATGTGAGAACTTCACAAGTCTTCTGCTCATGGACACGGCTCCCCTAGCTGCTCTTTATTCATCACTAATGTGATGGAAAATGACAACAAGCATGAGGAGAGATGACGGCTGGGTGATCGCAAATTAAGAAAATTAGTCCCAATTTTACTTCCCTGCTACTTCAGAGTCACCCGCTCGTAGCCAGACCATTTGACTTTTTCCGAACGCCAAGGTCATCTATGACTTTTATTCTCTAGGGGGGTAAAAAATACACAACTTTCCTCCGCGTTTCACCAAAACATGTCCAGAATGGTTTGGTAATAAGCTACTGTCTAATATTTTCTTTGTTGCATACTGAATCATTTCTAAAAAAAAATTAATTATCATTATTTTTTTTGGTTTGGTTGGAGTTTCTATGCAGCGGCACATGACCCATTATACCATGGCAGATGGAAACAGGCTGCAGAAATTAAATATCAAGCGACAGAGAATTAACCCCTTAGCAGTCGGACGTACCGCCCACGGGACATTGGATGGTTTAGGGGACTAATTGGACTGCTAAGGGGTTAATAGAGCAATTAGTGGGGGCGCTATCGTTAAAACGGGCTGCTTGCTGAACGAAACAGTTGACATGTGGAGAGCGCGAGTAAAGAAAAGGGAGGAGGCTTCGGGGAGGGGACTGTTGACAGTGTGTCGTGCTGATTAGCTTTGCTGCCTGTGTTATCTCTCTTCACACACTGCCAGTCACCTCTACAGCGGCATCTAAAGGTACCGCCTCCCTTTAGTCTCTGCTAACCTGGTGTGAATGAGATTTCAACGATAACCTCGCAGAACAACAAGAGCTTGACAGGCGGATCAATTCGAACTCAACAAGCTACAGTGGAATGAGTTCACTAGTCAAGTTATTTTATTAACAGCCTTTAATTCAAGGATCTTTGGCCAATATGTAGTGTTGGAAGAAAAGCTGATTTTTTGAAACTTCACACCTCCGTTTGCTTACAAAACCAGTCTCAGTTTTGATTAAGTGATTAGACTTCTGTCTTTGCCACTTTTGCAATTTTTTGAGTTTTAAAGCTACGTACAATTGACAACAACTGACTTAACAAAGACAAATTTGGCCTGATATGGAATTGGATTCCCTCAAAGGCAAGTAATGAAATGGAAAAGATCTAGGATCTGCTATCGCTCCCTGGAATTAAAAACAGTGCATAATTTTCTGAATTCTTCCAGCAATAATCATGTTCTTATCTGCAATTTCTCAAAATCAACACTTCATATCGATCGCCCCACAGTGTAACTCATGACCTATGTAAGCATTTAGTGGAACAGTATGTGAGGAAGCACGAGTCTATTGTTTATCCTTATGCATTATAAAACAGTCCTGCTTAACTGATACCCACTGGTGCATCTGATAGTTTTATGATGAGATATGATAATGCACATGTTTTTTTTTAAATAATAAGGGTTTTAATAACAAGTCTGTCGCAGATATAAATGTATAATGAAGAGCCTAAAGGCACGATGCAATCAGAAAATCCTTAGATGACGTGTTTCTTTGGCTGTTTGAATTCAAAAAAGAAACCTCTTACCTGGGGTAGGTGAAGCTGCAATCCCTCTCTTGGTATGGGTTGCCGAGATGGTGTCTGGTCTAGCTGCATGTTGAACAGTGCAGACAGGGCGGCTTGCGCTGCCCGGGCTTTAGCCAGCTTCTTGTTGCGCCCTGATCCTTCAAATGTCTGTGAATCCACTGTTACTGACATCACAAAATTCTTGGCGTGACTCTCACCGCTCTCTGAGACAAAGTCATATTTGAGACCCGGCCTAAGCTCATTGAGGATCATTACTGGGTTTTTGCCACTGGAGGGCGAGCTGAATGCAGATGGAGGGGGCAGTGGGGGCTGGACAAGGACACTGCCAGGTGGTGTGGGCAGTGGATACTCCCCTAGTGAATTTAGGGAGCTGCTACCGTTGGAGCCCAGATAGAAGGATTCTTCCGGCGCGGCTGGCGTCTCAAAGCCGTTGAAGAGCATGTCGGGGAAGTCAGCTTGATCCGATGTAAAGTCTGTGTTCACTGTCAGTGTTCGGCCCATGGCCAGATGCGCCTCTGAAGCGTTGGGGAACTGGACGAAGGAACGCAGCGCTTTCTCAGCTGCGTTTAGCTTAGCCTTTTTCTTTGTTGGGCCCATGCCTTCAAACATCTGTCCATTGACCTCCACGGTCATGACAAACACTGGCGCATGCACCGGGCCTGTCTGAGACAGCAGTTTGTACTGTAGACCTGGTTTGATTTCATTCAGCTGCATCAGAGCGTTCTTGGGCAGGACCGGGCCCGGTGTTTTCTTGCGCTTCTTAGCCCGGAACTTGGAATGCGTGTGGCCATTGTTTCCCTCTTCTAGCGGTCGCTTTCGACTGCCCAGGCCACTGCCATTGGGGAGCTGTTCAGCCACTCCCACCCCGTCTTTGCAGGACACGTTGTCCAGGTTTCGGTTTTCCTTTACGTCGGTGCTGCTTGAACCTGCGGTGCCCAGAAAGAGTAACTTACAACGCCTTCGTTGCAGGATCTTGTAAATGCAAAATTTATAGATTCCTTTATCACTCTTTGGAACTGAACCAATGATTTGTGTTCCTGTGTCAAGTTGCAAGAGAGGCTGAATTTTTAACTACCTCCAAAAAAATTAAGATATACCTATGATATAACTACAAATAGCAGAACATCGGTACATGTTTTGACCTTGAAAAATGCTCAAAACTGTATCTTTGCCAAATTTCTGAATAAAAGTATTGCTTCATTTTATTTATTTTTTTGATCAAGGAGTCTTTAAATTGGAAATCAAAATGTTACTTTTTTCACAATTAAAGTTTAAGATTGTTATACTAAGAAAAAGGATCTATTTTTCTGGTTTCACAGTGTTGCAGGTCTCAAACATAAAGACACACATACAAGCACACGTATCGATACTCAACAGAAACACACTCACACGCCAACAGACCTTTTTCCTATTAATTTTTAATCGACTGAATTCACGTAGAAAACCCACAAATGCTTCCAGTGTTCAGTTTTAAACCACAGCAGTGAGATATATACCGTTCTGGGGAACACATATCACTGAATCCAGTTAACAAAGTGGATGGAATATTGGCAAAAATTTTCATTTATAACATCCTTCAGCAAAGGCTTGATAGGTTACTCCTTGCGGTACTCAGGAGAAAGAGAGGCCGCAGTGTGCATGAGTGGGATAGTAGGTTGGGTTGAGGGAGTGCAGGGGGAGTAGTGCAGGGGGAGGAGCTGAGGACCAGGCAAACAGGAGAGTACATCAAAGAGGCAGAAGGAGAAGACTCCACCTACTGCAGGATCCTAAATTCTTGACTGGTGACACGGTGGGAGGTTAAAATGCACTTTATTCCTTTTAGATGAGATTTTTTTTTAAAGAATCACTGTCATATTTAAAATGAGGACAATCTGAATTGAAAAACTGCTTCTAATGAGGTGCCATTCATAAGACCCTGCGCCTCTGAGATCCCCCCCATGGAGCTTGTCAGAGAACACAGTGTTTAGGTTGCAAAATGACATGCCGGTACCATCTGCATACTGCGACTGACACGTCTCAAGGCCAAAAAATAAATAAATAAATAAATAAATAAATATTCCTAAGATCATGAACACAAAATGCACATCCCTCATTTTATGAGCTGAAAACATGCAATATTGTTTGGTTTGTTCATGCATTCTGCAAAGTGATATTCATGTTTGGCAAATTAAAGGAGGTGGGCAACTGTGCACAGCTGTAGCCAAAAATAACTATAACCTATTAGAATGGAGATAATCTGTGAGGTACGGCCTGTGCTGCTGATCTTTAACCACCACAGATACCGCTGCGTTAGCCGAGTGGTTTAGCAACCAGGACATAATATAAACTAAATACATTTTAAAATGTACAGCGTGCAGCGCTTGGCTTATTTCGTTTCTTTGCAATTTCTTTGCAAAATCTGATGTTTTCAATGAAAATAATTGCATAAAAGATACAAATGCAAACATTTAGTAGTAATAAAACCAGTCTTGCTAGCTATGTTTCATGGTATGAATGGACCAAAAAGCTACTAAAAACATAAAAAACCCAAAATGAGGAGTCTGGCATGCTGCACACATACAAGTGGCACATAGAAAAATCTAGAGCTCCCTTTCCCCCCACTCTAAAATTATTTATTGAATACATACAATTCACTGTATTCGTTCTATTCACTTTATAGTATCATAACTTTTCAGGATGGATGTACACTAATACTCAAGAAGCGATGGAGCAACAGCCACGATGCCATGCACTGAAATATGGCACACACATGCAGTTGTGATCATTATCATGCCAACGTTTGTGTAATCAGCATCCATTAGTTACACAAAGAAAAAAAAAAAGAATCCCATATGCCCGATTCTTTCAGAGCTGAAATCCTCAGCGTGAACCAAATACTGCAGTCTGTTACTGCAGCTTCACTCGAAGAGTAACTTGTTTGTTGAGGTTTTGATTTGGGATGATTCATGTGATTAAAGAATTTCGAGAGCTGCTAAGGTTGTCACATAAAAGCTAGGAATTCTTTCATGCTTTCCTCTGGTGTTCCCTCTGTGTTAAAGAAACGGGGCTCTGTGAGCTCGGGCTGTTTTATCTTCAAATTCATCTTTTGACTGGCAGTAAAAATGTAAGAAAGGGGCTTCAGAGGCTGTGGGACACAACAAAGACTGTTTTGCAACTGCTTATTTGACTTAATGGAACAACATAACATGCTTCTTTGCAGGGCAGAAACAGCAAGTATGACACCACTGTTCATTAGAATCGGAAGTTAGGGCTCTACAGGGATGGCAGCTACCTTTGAATATGAGCTCAAAATGGTTGTAGGTGTGTGGAAACGAACTCTGTCAAGTGTCTCCGTGCTTTCTGAGCCTCGGCTGCCGAGTTCAAACCAAAGTGTCTAATTAAAGTTCAACAAACTGGAGCGGAAAAGATTTTCTAAAGCAAGAGATGGAGGTAGAGAGAATCTGAAGTGTGGCCTGGAGCACCTCAGATTTAATGATTAGCTGTCCTCTAAAAAGTTTCAGCGGCATTAGCGATATTTATTTGCGTGTGAACGTGTTGCTTTGTGCCTCGGTGAGGATAATTCACAACACGAGTACGAATGGCGCTTTGAAAAAAAAAAAATCAGTTTTAATTTTCATCAGTTTTGGTTTGTCCTAGCATGTCAGATGATTCGCTTTAAAAATGTGGACTAGGCGCTAGAAAAAACACTTGCGTTATGTAAGCAACCAAACTGTGTCCACACTGATTACACAGCAGAGGAAGACAGAGGGACGTAAAAGGGAAGACACGCAGGCGGACAGAAAGAAGGGAAACAAAAGTACAAGCAGACATTTAAATGTACCGCACAGACAGGAACACGGACAGACAGACGGACAAAGAGAAAATCCGAGCCGACTCACTCATATTCTCTTCCTCATCCACATCCATGGCCACGGGTTTGCTCTGACCCGAGAGCAGCCTCGCACCCGCTGCACCTGGGGGAGGACAGGAAGGTGGACATGAGCACAGACAGAATGATGCACGTAAACATATTCAAAGAGCTCGGGCAGCTATGGCCATGATAAATTTCTAGCACACACGCACACAGAGAACCGTGCACACATTTCACTCTGTAAGTAGCCCCTCATGTAGACATATAAATATTCAGAGACTGAGCGACATCAAGGTGAGAGAGGAGGCCAGGGCTGACAGGCCTTAATAGCAGGAGCAGTCTATTGTGACTTTAATATCCCTCCGATTAGACCTCATTTCCTACTGCCTGCTGAGAGATATACAGCTAGTGACATGGCCAAGTCACTCTGCTGCCACATATACACCCACAACTTATCCCAAGGTGGAGAGTGCGATTAAAGCCCTGTTAAGCATTACTTTCACGCTAACATAGAATCAAATGGTTGCATGCAACTGAAATGTTGGCTTATACGGTTTATGGTTGCCTTTTTCTTTTAAACAATTTTCACTAGTTTTCAGTTTGTGGTGATTCACGAGTGTCTGATTCCATCCAGAGAAAAAAATGTGTGGACCAACAATAAGCAGGCATTTGGAACTACGTCACCTCTCTTCATGCAGAAAGTGTGAGGAGATTAAACCCACCACAGGACCAGCTGTCAGGGGCTGGGTCTGTGTTGAGTTATTTTGTGTTTTTGAATAATTATGAGATAATGTTAAGTTTCAGTATTATTATTTAGTGTGTCTTAGTTGAGTCTTAGTCTGGTTTATGCTTCTTCTAGGTCTCCATCAGTCTCGTTATGCCCGTGCCATCGTCTCCCTTACCTGTTTCCATTTACCTCTCCTAGCGTTTCAGCCTTGTTGGTCTTGTGTTTTATCCCAAATGTTCCATGTTCCATTGTCAAGCTTGTGTTGTTGTGTCTTTGTCTCTCCATGTTTCCCGTGTTATTTTGAAGGGTCTAGTGTTTCCATGTTCAGTGTGTTTAGTTTCACTTCCCCTGTAGCGTCATGTTCATTTGTGTCAGCTGTGTCTCCCCAGGTGTTTCCACTGTGTATTTAAGTTCTCTGTCTTCTTCTGTTCAGGGTCGGTGCATCTGTTGTCCTCCCTTCACGTCACGTCAGGTTTCAGGTATTTCGTGAATCTGTTCAGGTCATGTTTCATGTTTTCTTGTCATAGTTTCTTGCAAGCTCCTCAGTATCATGTTCATTTCTTTTGGTCATAGTTATCATAAATTCAGTTCAGTCTCTTCCGCGACACCAATGTTTTTGAGAACAGTAATCTCCGTATTTAGCTACTAGCTAACTTCATCCAGTCACTTGACAGGCACAGACAATAAGTAAATCGCACGTATACACCTCCACACACAAATATCAAATACAGTTAAATAATTTAGTTTCAAAACTTTGAAATATAAAAAAGACCAAAAAACAAAACAAAAAAAATGAGATGTTGGACAGTTAATATTAATTTCCAAATCCACCTTTTTACATCACATGAAAAAGAAAAAAGTTGTAAAGGCTGAAGTGAAAGCTAAGCACGAGTCCATCTCCCTGGCAAGACCTTCCAGTTCCTCCTGAGGGATCCTGAAGGTGATAGGTGACAGACTAAAATGAGATATATATAAATCTCTTCTGTGGGCTTGAGGTCCACTCTGGAATCTCCACGCAGTCGAACGTGGCTGAAAGACCTCCAGAGGGACCAGATGCCAAAAGACCACCTCAGCTGCTTCCCCGTCACAGAGGCTTCTAGCCACTTAAAAAAATGTAAAGCTAATATTTATTCTTTTAGATGTTTTTTGGTCTCCATTCGTGAAACAATTCGCGATGCCATCTTCATCAGTATTTCTGTGAATGTATTCTGTGTTCTGATTGCTGCTAGCAGGGTTTTTCATGCATACAAAAAGAGGTTTTGGCCTTGCCCCAAAGCAAAATCACCATGACCGTAATAAAAAAAACCCCATTTGCATCAGTTTGTTCAAGTGGGAGCTCATTTACTTAAGTATAAAATGTGTTTCTGTGTATTAAATGAGTAGAAGAAGAACCTATTTCAGCTTTCCAGCAGCAGGCACCACCTTGGACAGGTGGAAATCAGTAACCACTGACTGAATTTAATTTTATCAACCAGATAAATCAGTTTCATAACTACTTCAGCCTAATTGACATATTTTTCATCTCCAAAAATGTCACTTTTAGAAAACTAGGTTGGCTGGAAAGAAAAATACACCACTGGCTATACTGGTAATTACAGAATTAATAGTTGCAGAAAGTTTCAACTGTGTCATTCGACTGCACCATCAATTTCCCCACCAACCACTTGAAAACTCATAGAGCGACAGAAAATATTGCTGAGAGCAGGGCAGACGGGAGCAGCTGATGAAACAGACTAACAGACTTTGTTAGATGAGAAAAAGAGTTAAAGTGGCAAAGGGGGGAAAAGGCACAGAAGCACAAAGAGAGGGAAAGAAAGCAGGAAAAAGATGGCACTATGATATAGAACAGATTGTGCTGATTCTACTCTCTGCCCGCCTCCCATCAGTGCCCCCATTCCTCAGCTAGACACTTTCTTAAGCTAAACTAAATGGGCTAATTAATCTGGCCTAATGGTGGGTGACAGCAAATATGCTAGCACAATTATCACCCTATTAAAGATTCATATTCCAACCCATAATTGAAAATGAAAAGGTGGGGTGAAGGGAGGATGGGTGGGAGTAAGTCCAACCGAGAGGGAGATGAGAGTCATTTTTCTCAGGTAGCAGAAGCCAGGTGTCACGGCCCCCCACATGCTCATGTAGCAAGTGAGAATCACATCGACACGCGAGACCAGTTAGTTACAAGTTTCTACTTCTGCACCGCACCATGCTTTATGATTTTATGATTGCAGACTTTTCATTTTGGGGATTGGCCACATGTGGGTAAATGAATTAGAGTCATTTTGTCTAAGTACAAAACCAAATTCCATTCAGTTCACTTTGTCAGTCGTATTCCTCCAACACACACTGCTGTGCAGTCTAATTAGCAGGCGATGCTAATGCGTCTGTCAGTTTTGATTTTCAGATCAGACCACCCTGGCCATAAATCTTCTAAATATGTCTGTGCTCACGTCTGCTCAGTAATGACAGCTTCACAAAAAGAATTCATACAGTAAAAATCGACTACAGTTGTCAAAAATAACATTTGTAGATTTGTTAATGTGCCTAAAGTGAATGTGTTACTGGCCTATCAGATCAAATCAAATGTATATGTTTTTCTTCTTGTTTACAGTGATATCTACACATCATTTCCCAGTTTTGAAGATATCAACTTTATTAGAAATAACATGGTGCCCAAGGTCTCATCCAAAACCATGCATACCAGGTGTTTCTAAGTTAGCCACAGGTATAAATGCACGTGTTGTACTGACTCACCACATCATGAAGTTTACCTGTTAAACGTGTCCAAAGTAGATATTTAAACATGGCAGCCTTCTTAAGTTCAATATGGGCACCAGATTAGGGAAGAAAGGAGACTTCAGTGATTTTGAATTTGGTGGTTGGTGGAGTGTTTCAAAAACTGCTGATCTGCTGGGATTTTCCAATAGAAACAATTACAGAGAAAGCTCTGAAAATATATGAGGACAACACTAATAGTAACTATAAGAGCTATAACTATATAAGAGCACACTCCTGTCATCTAAGAACAGGAAACTCAAGCTACACTTCACATGGGCTCATCAAAATTGTACAACAGAAAATAGGAAATACATTTTTGATTTTTATGAGTCTTGATTTCTGACTGCGATATTTGGATTGTAATTTGGCCCAACCCATGTGGAAGCATGGATCAATCCTGCGTTGTATCGTTTGGTTCAAGCTGCTGGTTTTCCAATCACCAGATCTCGTTGGGATGTGGAGGAATTTCACACGTTTCATGGATGTGCAGCTGACAGACCTGTAATAAGTGTCCATGCCCTGAGAAATGCAGATGCTTTGTAGTGTGATACACTCTATAATTAACATTATAAATGGCTTGGTAGCAACTGTAACTATGCACTTTGCATATGACAGACAACTAAGTAATTTTTACCACTGGAATGCAGCCAAAAATATGTTTTATCATAAAATAAAAATTGATTTATATAAATCTTATTTAGTACCAAGAGGATTTAAACCCCGTATAGAATGAGCCAAGAAGGCTGGGAGAATATAAAAATAGGCATTCTTATGGGATTTCAACATTTCTCTTTTAAAGATCAGACATTTTTGGACATTAAAGCCTGCAAAACTAATCTGGACATTTGCATGCATGAGGATTTACAAGACACTGGAAAAGGCAAGGTGTCACGGATTTTGGTATTGACCGTTTTTTAAAACGCACATGACTGAAGTACAAAATTTAAAACGAACCAAAAGAACCTGAGCCGAGGGCTGCCAACTATCTGGCCTCACGCGCATAAACGATTGTGTGTCATCAAGTCGCGAGACGGTTCGGTTCCAGGTAATTCTGAGTGGACGCCAAGGGAGGCGGGGAAAAGAGAAAGATGAGAAAGATGAAAAGCCTCAAATTCAATCTGGCATGGTGAGAGGGACTAAGGGGAAATAAGGTGGTTTTGATTTGTCTCTCATCCCTCGCTTGCACTGTGACGGAGCGATAGAGCATCGCCACTGTGGAGGGAGTACCCGCAGTGGCCGACTGATGGGAGGAGGCGGGGTGAGGGGGAAGCGGAACAGGGCGATGGAAAGGTAAAGGTGAGTGAGGAACGCAGGATGAGAGAGATAGAAAATGCAATCCTATTCCAAGTAAAAGAGAATCATTATCTCCTTCAAAACAGAAGGAGATGGAAAGGTCTGCCCTTGGCAGGCTGTGGGGTTCATCCCATTTAAAACAAACTGCCTATGACGGCTTGTGTAGGCAGATTTTCCATCATGATTTGAGGTTTCTAACCAAATCATTTTGCTTGCATGGAAGACCGACTTAATAATTAACAAAAATGCACCGTCTGAAACTGGATCTCTATGCTTATTATATGTAAAATCTATCAAAGAAAATTGGGCACACATGTATTAAGACTTAAATCCCAAATGTGAATGAAAAAGAATCACTGATATCGAAGCGATGAAGCCGATCCCCCGATACTTCTGAGAGAGGATGACAAACATAAAAAGACATGACAACAAGAACAAACGAGTGTGTGGGGCAAGTAGGCATTTATAGATGTGTTACCGGACAGTAAGCTGTGGTTCAGCTCTGAGCTTCGGATAAATTCTCTCCAGTACAAGAACACAGGGCACATATTCAACACACTGAATCTGTGATTGTGCTGAATTCTGTCGGTAACTCTCTCCAAGTAAACAACAACATCATGACGCTCTTTAATCATATTATGCTCAAACCTCTGATAAACAGGAGCCCTGAAAAACTGTAGGCATGCACTTTGTGTACACATTACCTTAGTGCTGTGTCTCAGTGGCAGAATGGGATTAACTGTGATGTTCAGTATCCTCTACTCGTCAAATGCTGCCTGACTTTTCTAGTCTTTGCTTGTATACCTGACCTTTCACTGCAAATGGTGAGCGAGGGCTTTTAAAATGCTTGGGACACAGATCTGCCTGATGAGCAGGGTGCAGGGCGCATACAAGAACTCCGAGTGCCTCTTAGATTCAAGTCTCGGTATTTGGCGTCTTTATTTGGTGGTCAGTCAGCTTTCATTTTTGACGCCAGTGCCATCCAATCCAGGCAGGTCCATTACCCTGAACTACTGCATTTACTAGCTTAGAATTATGCAACTGTGAACATTAAATAGCTTTAAGCTGCGTCAATATGATTTAGGAGCCATTTCCTACCTTTCTGTATGTTGTACTGTCCACCCTTGCATGTGGTTTATGAACTGAGCTGACAGGTTTAAAGGGCACTGGTAAGCTCTGCGCTCATCGTCACTATATTCTACTCAGAATGTTTCTAAACTACATCACTGCTCTGCCTTTCACATATCCTCACTCATTTGTTTCTATCTGAGCCTGTCCATGTTTCAGAGGAATACAATCCCACGACTAGTTCGTGTTTTCTAAATGATAAAGAATCCCGTGCACGATGCGTCCGCCTTCCATCGCAGACGTTGGCTGTTTAAATGCAAAGAAAATATTACAAAAAAACCTCAATGTGTAGCAAAAAAGGACACAAGTTACACTTTGTTTCGGTGATGGCATGGCAATTGCCCCACGGATGAAATGATGGTTTCTAATTGGTCCCATGACAACATGATAGCCTCTGATATGGGTCAGTGTAAAGTCAGGTTTCTACTGTCGTCTCAAATGAAAGGTTTGATCTTTTGTGTGATCGTACAGAAGCTGGGGAAGGTGCTAGGATTTTCAAAGCCCTTATCTCCTTTTATTTGAGTCCTTCCCTTTCACTCGAGATATGTAGCTGCACTGTAATTGAAAATAAACTGCTTTTAAGAAAAGGCTACGAGTTCTCTTCATGTCTGTCTTTGAATGTTATCTGACAGTATCGAGAAGTAGCTCGAAAAGCTTTGAACGCAGGCAGAATCAGAAAACTCCAATTGTTATAAAAAAACAACAACATTGCATCTTGCTTTTTTTTTGATGGATGAAATTACTTAAAAGCAATTCATTCAGCACTTCATGCCTCCCGTAATTTTTCAGCTTGCAGTGTTGGCAGAAAGCGTCAGCGACACCACCCAGTGCTTTGGCCCAGTGAGACAATCTACTACTGTCAGCCAGACTACATTAACAGCATATTAAAAGACAAAAGCTTCCCCCTTCAAACTTTCAGCAGCCTGACATGCTGCTGTGTTGACAAGAGCAAGACAAGCTCTGAAAACAACCCCCCCACTTAGCTCCTGTCACCTGCAGACACAAGAAAAGCATCCTTGCAAAAATACAGCAATGAACCAACTTATCTCCACACTGCCGAGGGCTACCGAGACAAAAAGTCCTTAATCTTCAGAATCATACTGGTGCTAGATTAATTCTTGGTATTAATGATCTTGTTACTATTTCTCAGCTTTATTTTTCATTGGTTTGCCATCTAATGCATGCTGGAATGTGCTTTTTAATAAAAGTACAATCTTTTCAGAGAAATATATCTGATTATTTTATCACCTGAGTGCACAGTAATTGATATCCAAGCCTAAATCTTTTGCTTGAAAAATCTATCGCTCTCCAGATAGATATAAATCTACTATTGTCATAATATTATCTTTTGTCTCCATTTCTATAATCCAACCTTTAAACCTAAAGGCAGCGCTGCAGTGTGTGACATTATTGCAGTAGTGGAGAAATGAATCCTGTAATGGTGACTGCCCTGGTTAAGTGATGATTTTTAAAATTCATGTCCTAAAGATCAAAAGGCGAGGTCAGTCTCATTATTTTTAATGTTGTGGGCTGACCAAACTCATGCAACTCTGTAAAAACAAAAGCCTTTAAACAGAATTATTCAACAAATTGAAAGCGTGGCAGAGAACTGTGGTTGTATTGAATGTAGCTTTTCTGATCTGTAAAGCAAAGTTACCTGAATGTTTAGCACAAGACCTTGGAAATAATTACCGAAGACGACTTATGAGAAAATCCTCTGAGGGATGAAATCACAAAACATATATGTAACAAAGAAAAAGACTGACCTTTCTGACTTTACACTGAAAAGTCTTCAAAAAAAAATTACAATTTTTTTTAAATTTTTAATAAGAATCAGTTTATCCCATTCAGCTGATCTCTGAACTTCTGTGACAAAATTAGCAGAGGATTCACTTAAAAAATTTTTTTTATGAAGACATTTACTGTAGAGTTATAAATGCGTGCTAGGTCATTTTCAGAGTGTGTAATTCATAAACTGCAGAGAGTCTTTAAACAGAAATGGGAGCTATGCTTGTCCATAGACTTATACATGCTGGTAATGCCTGCAAAAGCGATGGGTTAGCTTGGAGACTCACCTTCAAGAGTCTATTGGAGAAACTATTGACAAAGTTAGTATTCACTTCAATTCTTAACAACTTAAGCAGAAAATAGCTAGTTTTAATGTTTCGTTTATGTAACTTAAGCCAGCACCAAATGGCTATTTCCAACCACGTTTGCTTTCTAACATCATTGCGATCACGAAACAACCTAACAGCTGGTTTGTACTTTACATTAACATTTCTGCTGGTAGAGCACAGGCACACAGAAGAAGAAAAACCTTTTCAGCTAAGTAGTTCTCGGGGGAGGACCCCAGTGGGAGGGGATCAGACGCTGGAATTGTTTGGTCTCAAAGAACATTTAGTCTACAACCTGGTGGGCAGCAGGAATCCACAGCAGAGTACAAACAAGCAGTGACTAATGATATATATCAGAAATATAAAAAACAAAACAAAAACAATATAAACTGTATTACCATTTAATTCTGCGCAATTCTACCTGAGATTATCACACTAATTTGTATGAACTTACACAGCATAAGTAAGAACTAACCAATACACAGGTGTACATGTTACATGTTAACATTCCTTTAAGTTTACTGTTTTATCTTAAAACTATTAGAGTGAAAAGTATGTATAATAAGCAAAGACATTCAAAATTGCTTATCTTACTGACACCATGACAGCAAACACCTTTGTGAGTGCCATCATCTGACAGGCTCTCTGCGGTACTGTTGTTGGAGTGCCAGGACAGGCTGGGTAATGAACCAATACTGAAGCTCAGCTGTGAGAGAAGAAGGAAAGATGGGCACTGCCCTTGCTCGCTAACTCTAGAAGGAGCCCCCGTAGCGTAGCTAATGCAAAGATGCACCGCTCCAATTTGATTTTGGTATGTTACCTTACTAAAGCAACTACAGAGCAGGATGACTTTTTACTAGCTGTGTTACTATAGTTTAGCTGGTATATATTCCAGATGAATTATGTGACTTGTGAGTGTTTGGGTGTGTCACCGTGGCAAAAACGAAGTATTGGAGGTTCCCAGGGTAGTCTGAACCACCACCAAGGCAGTCTGTCAAGTGAGTGTCAAATTCAATTTGATATATAATCATTTAGGCTAGTTTAGGCTCCGCCCCCCGGGACCCTGATAAGGATAAGTGGAGGAGAATGGATGGCTCACTGTGTTAATAGACCTCTCTGCATTCTATCATACTTGTTGTCCACAGCATGTCTTTATCCTGTCTTCCTTCTCTCACCGCAACCGGTCGCAGCAGATGGCCCCGCCCCTCCCTGAGCCTGGTTCTGCTGGAGGTTTCTTCCTGCTAAAAGGGAGTTTTTCCTTCCCACTGTCGCTGAAGCGCTTGCTCGCAGGGGGTCATATGATTGTTGGGTTTTTCTCTGTATGTATTATTGTAGGGTCTACCTTACCTGAATTAAATGTTCGATAATCTTTACAAAAAACCCCTGAAACCACATATACTCAAAATTGAGCCAAATTTTCATGCAAATCTGACCATAATCCTCCTAAAATACAGTCAGAACTAACCAACCCCACAGTAATGACTGTTTACTCAGGAGTAAGAAATCATCTCATTGAAGGGCGTTGCTGCTGGTGCGATCCCATCACGAGACGGTCTCTATTCTTTGACATGAACTGAATTGGCAGTACGGCTGCAACTGAAGCTGTTTCCAATGTAAACAAAATATAACATTTCCTTGTTTTTAAAATCGAATTTCACATTAGAGAAAAGCAGCGAATGTTCACATTTGAGAAAGTGGAGCCAATGAAAATTCAGCACCTTTGCTAAATCACACCAGCGTTCAGTTTGTGATGAAAACAGTTCCTGCTAATGTTTTATAAATCAGAGAATGGATGTTAAACATGAAGCCTGCTGTTTTTATAAGGTTATTATCTTTACACTGGTAATGCCTCACTGTGAATACAAAAACTAAGCTGAATGCCTGCTGTGCAAATATAATAGACTTTTCTTTCTCCAAAATGTTACAAAAAATGTTTTAGAGACAAAAAACTGATGAAACTAAAATTGGAGAGATGCGAGGTGGAAAAGGGAGAGAATCAACCTTTTATTGTGTTTCAGACTTTAATATCTGACAGTCTGTCATTTATCATTATGAAGTGCTGATAGTGGGAGTGGAGAAAGGTGGAGAAAACAGAGGGAGAGAGTTTCAATATGAATTTTTTATTTGATGGATTTTATGAGGAACTGCATTTCAGAATACAGTCAGAGTGAAGGTTCATGGAGGAGTGAGAGGATTGAAAGAAAGGCCAAGTCAAAAAGGCTAGGCGAGAGATAATGGTATTCCTGCACCCGAACAGCACACAGACTTCTGTTTGCAGCACACTGTAATCTATTCTCCACTACAGCGCGTGCATAAGAAGCTGTAATCCAGAAACAAAGCGCCTCAAATTTTAGCATTCTGCTTGACTCAACAAAGTCGCCCATGCAGTTTCAGTCTTTTGTTTCTTTAAACCTACACATACCTTTTGATTTTTGCCTTTCATACACACACAGTCATTTTTTCTCTGTTTTTCTTTACTGTACACACACAAACACGCATGCAAAGCTCTGAGGCTGGCTGCAGGTGTGGTCATAAATCATCAGAGTGAGCGGCTATGATTCCCCTCAGCACCAGCGAGCAGGGCTGCTGGGCCAGAGGGAAGGCTGCGGTTAAATGGCTGCGCTTGTTTCCTGTGTCCATCAAGGCCAGAAGGACTCACTGTTCAGCCTCTGGGTGCCAACTCACTGCAGAGCGCTGACATCAGTTACGCAGAACCACAAAAACATCTTTTGATCAGCAAATCGACGCTCACGTACAGCCGCAGTCAGATGAGAAGAAAGCATAATTCACTAAGACTAAATTACTGCACAAAGTTTTCAGATTTTCCTTGCTTGTTTAAAATTTCAGCCAAGGTTTAGTCATCCTCATGTGTGCAATGAATAGACAAGTTACAAATTATAATGTAGGCTACAGCTAATATTTGTTCAAACTCTAATAATAAAGTCATTTTGAGCTTGATGTCTCAAAAAAAGTGGAACGGGACCATGTTTACTGCTGTGTACCGCCCACGTTTCTTTCGACGACAGTCTGTAAACATCTGGGAGCCTACGAGAGCAGCTGCTGGAGGACTCTAGCTGCTTCTGTGTTCTATCGTTCATTTCATGTGCCAAATGTTTTTGTTTGGTGAAAGTTGGTCTGGGCTGCAGGTAGGCCAGTTTAGGACTCACACTCAACAAGACATGCTGTTGTAAAAAGTGTAGTATGCGGTTTAACATTGTCTTGGTGAAAAATACAAGGACTTCTGTGAAGAAGATGTTTTCTGGATGAGAGCATATGTTGCTCTAAAACCTGTATATAGATTTCAACATCGATGGTGCTTTTCCAGATGTGCCAGCTGCCAGACCCATAGGCACTAATTCACCCTCATACTATCAAAAATTCGGGGGTTTTAAGTGGGCGTTGATAAGTAGCCAGATGGTCCCTCTGTTCTTTAGTCTGGAGGACGCCATGTTTTCCCTCTTCTAATCTTATTTATATTCAGAGGTGCACATAAGTGGTCCGCATGTGCGCATTCGCTGTCAAAATAAAAGACGTGCAGCAGATAAGAAGTTGCAACGCGCGTTTGCATCCATATAAAAGGCAGTGTTTTTGTCCACTAGAGTGGGATTTTTACGGCATATTCTGCACCACATCTCTGTGCGTTCATCGTTTTGAAGCCAACTCACCTCCTGCAACCACTTTTCTGAGAATACGCGCTTCTTTTGCGGTTCGGACTCCTTCTGACACCAAAGTAATTGCTTAAAGGAGTTTGCTTCTTCGACATCTTTAAGAGTTCTAAACAAATGTCTGTCCTCCTCCAGAAAATCGTATGTACGCAAACACGTGTTGCAACTTCTTATCTGGTGCGCTTCTATTTATTTTTATTTTCAGCGAATGCGCACCTGCGGACCACTTATGTGCAGCCCTGTTTATATTGCACCAAAACACAACAACAGTTGCCTCAAGGCGGGAAGGTAAAGCCCCGACAATAATCCAGAGAAAACAAACAAAACACCAGCGATCGTATGATTGTTGATGAGGATTTTTGAGTTCATAAGTTTAATAAGTTTACGAAATGTGCTAATTGTTGGCTTGTATATCTTAAAATCTAAAGCTTCTCTTATAGTTTAGGCTTTTCGTTTAGTCACAGATCTTCTTTTTCTCCGACTGTGTTTAACATGACAAATAAGGACATAAACAGTTGTTCAAACCACAGATGTAACGGCACAGAACTGGCACGAGATAAAGTGGAGAATGAGATAGGCACCAACAGCTCCCAACTCCAAGGAAACCAGAAATAAACATCTGCTCGTAATGACTTTATATAGTCTGTTTACAGCTGTGCGGTGGCACACCGTGTTGAGTTTGACACATAATAAAATGAATGCCAGAAAGATTAGAGAGCTGTGCTGCAGTCTGGTACAACAGAATGGTGGGAATTCAAAGCTATCTTGGTAAAGCTTAATTAAGAACATATCTGATATGTGCTGTTGTTTTGATACGAAGTAATCAAAGGAACAGGAAAAGTAAATGTAAGCGAACATATTATTTAGCTTCATTGCTAGTCATCAGCTAGAACGATATCAATTTCCCCGCTGATCATTAAGAGCAACAGTAATCCTCCAAAATGAAACGAGGCTGGAACAGTAATTACTGAAATGACTGAGAAGTGTTTTAGCAATAATCATCAGCTTTATAAGTTGATACAAAAATAATATGTTTCGTTGAATTGATGGATGAAAGTGTAGTAACTGCAAAATCTGTAAATAACCAACAGATTCGTTTAATCTTTTCTTTTTAACTCAAACAGATGAAAACATTTCTAGAGGGCTGCAAAAGTAACATGTGTAAAAAAAATGGTTTACTTACAATCAGGTGTTCAGTGGACTACAGTGATAGACGTAAATATGAAACATCATCAGGTCTACTCCAGTTACTAGTTTTGATTGCTAAAGCAACTTGTTTGCCGGGGGGAATACTTGGAACAAAGGAAAACAAGAGTGTTGTGGTGGTGGTGTGGAAAATGCAGAGAACCAGAAAAAATAGCAGATCGAACAAGGCTGAGAGTCCAAAATGAGCAATCGAAGACGAGGGGGAGGAAGAGATGAAAAGAAAAAAAGGGGGGGCAAGGATAGGGAAAGAAAGTGGACAGAGACAAATGGCCATGGGAAATGGCCGGTGCAGGCGAGCCTGCCTACGAGACAGCCCTCTCAGCAGCCTTAACACTGACTGATAGGCCCACCAGGCAGCGCCACCGTCCCTATCCATTCCATTTGTGTCTGATTCTCCGGTTATTCTGAAATCACATTTCAAGCCACATCAGGCCGACCCAACTCACCCTCATGTGGTAAAAGGTGCTCGCAGCAAATCTGAGACCGTCAAGTTAAATGTGAAAACAGGTCACAGAATTAGATAAACAGTGAAGATAGCTCGTGGCATTAAAATGCACTCCTCTGTGTCCCACATCTTTCCTGATTTGTGGTCATATTTCTATATTCTAAAACATGAGAAAGTTTACAAGATTGTAGCGAGAGCAGGTAGAACGTACGAGTTGGAGATGGTGGCATTGACACACGGACAGCTCAGGTTGGAGACAAAGTTCGAGAAAAGAGGCTGAGATGAGGCTGAGATGGTGCATCCACCAGCAGAGCTGTTGAACATGGAGCTACCAGAGTAGGAAGATTCATAGATGTAGTGAGGGAGGTCATGTGATTGGTCATGATGGCAGCACTGCGGCGACCCCTAAAAGGAGCGGCTCAAATGAGGAGGAGATTCCAAAACAAAGTTTTTCCATTTTGACTCCTTTTTTATAGCTTGAATTTGATAATGTCGCATGTTAACTACCTACAAGATCTAAACTCATATATTACAGTAAACAGGTCCATGAGGTTGAAAACATTTCCACGAATAGATGCAGAAATGAGACTTACAAAATAAATTTAGAGAGGGACAGGAGGAGGAAAGCAGGGATCGTTGTTAACTGTCCAAGTATGCAGTTAGATAAGTGAGTGCTACTGTCGCCATCCCACAATCCCATTACTTTCCCGAATAAGACTTTGGCAGGCTAGTGATTACCTCAAGGAAGAGTGAATGAGGAGGAATCTTAATAGAAATAGGATCGGTTCTCTTTTCCGTACAGCCCGGAGCCTCTCTCACTTCCTGAGGTGATGTCTCCAGGCACTGACCAGGTAATGCAGCGTAATGGAGTACACGTGTGGGCGCCGGTGGCCTAATGGAGAGGGGTCGCGGGAGAAAGAGGAGTGCCTGTCATCCCGCCTGATTGAAACTGATGGGCCAAGGTAAAGGGGGCACAAGAGTACGGTCACCCAACATGGCCCTGCCTGCCTTATCAGACAGACTTGGACATGAACACACATACATGCACACTTTACTTCAGAGCCCATTATTCAATTTGGCTGTTCTAATGACCAGTGAATTAGGCTGCCAGAAGTGATTTGCCTCCCGAGCCCTGCTGCTGGATGTACATGTTTTCCTCTGCTCTGCATATTAAGAGGCAGGCATTCGGACACTGACGTCCTCTGAGCCTCCAGCGATCGGGGAATTTATGCACCTGGATGAGGATAGTAAAAAATGGGCTTCATGTTTCCCTCCCAGTTTTTAGACAAGAATCAAATACCCACTTAAAGAATGAGTAATGCTGTCTGGAACAACTGACACAACACGAGTACACAACTCTGAGGTTACAGGATCATAAAACTGCTTTGGTCTCATAATAAACAGCATGGAAAAATTAACCTACGGCAGATCATTAGCGCAACAAATCTTTGCCCAGGCATGTTTTGTTATTGCTATTATTACACTGATCATTACTGGATGGATTAACAGCTCCCCGATGAATTACTCGTGATTTTTGGTGGTTATTATTCCATTAACAAGACTGCTTTTAAGTATTTTACAGCGCCCAGTCTTTTCCTAAAGCTACAGTAAACCATCAAAATTCAACAGCAGTTGATTCTGTAATTATTTCCTCAGTTACATCCTCACATTTCACAGCACGGGTCACAAGCATGGTCACTAACTACTATCACTGTATGTGGGGGTTTTTTCTTTCAAAAAACTTAAATTACTGATCTTAGTTCCCACATGAAATTTGGATTTTTAATAAGTCCGAGTGAATCTTTACCCACCTAACAGTATAATAATAAAATAACATAATGTTGAGATGGGCCTTATTTACCTTTAGCTGTTCAGCTAAGGCTTCACTCACACAGCCCTACAGACCGCTCAGTGACCCGCTGACAACCACCCTGACTGGTTGCTGAGTGACTGTTGGAGGTTGCTGGCTGTCAGTGCTGGACCACAAACCTCCTTGTGACTGCTTTGGTTGTTGATGTCTGCAGACAAGTCGGCGTCTCCAAAGCAAACTGCAGACAAGTTTTTTGGGGCAGCACGGTACCCCTTTTTGCGATCGCCAGCATCCTTCAGCAACCACTCCCAATCAGTCTGGGACTACAGTACTCTGTGGTTGTCTGCCCTCTAAACCTGTATCTGCTTATGATGGCTGATTATCATCGTCAATATCCTCCATGTTATATTTAAAGATTTACCATAATTTGCTTTCTCTTCGTGCTACGAGTCACAGTGAAACCCTGCAGTGTGCAGCACTGTCCGTCTCTTCTAAGCAGCACCACAGTGAAAGCAAAAGTGTAGGAAGCTGCATCGACGCAGCCCCGTCGCTCTTAGAGTACGTGGTATGGTGGGTACGTTACCCAAGCGCAGCAGTAAATCCCCCCCACCCACCCGTCCCCAGCGGGCTGGTTGCCAGCTCTAAACAACTTTTTTGGCAGCAACTCTGGAAGCCAAAGTCCGCCAAAGACACAATAACCGTAAATACCATCATATGGACTCATTGCACACAGTGCTTTTATAGATGGAGTGGTCACCGTGGTAACACATCATGCTCACACCACCTAGATACTTTCAGTTTGCTTCGTATGTGCACTGGGTGAAAAACTGTCCTGTCAGTCTTTTATAGATTCCTTAGGTCCAGGTATCAGGTTTCATATTAATAAAACTTCTCTACTTTTGCTTTCTTCCATCTTTTCAAGGTTGTTGGGTGGCTGCCTCTCCTCTTTTCACTAGGAGCTGTAAAATCTATTTGACAGCTCTGATTTATGACACAGCATAGGTACCGAGCGCCTGTGGGGAAGGGAGTGTATGTTTGAGTGTGTCTGGAAGTGTGCGAAGGCGTGGGCGTGTGAGCATGCCCGGCACACAGGACCACCACTGCTGTGCTCAATGCTCAAGCACCCAACAGAGCACACAGGTAGGAGGGGACTCACACGCAGACACAAACGCCCGTGTCTATCTGCTGTATGTCAGAGTTTCTACACTGACATCAAGTGTTGATAACATAGATGAAATTTAAACGACTGCCGAAACGGCTAAAATGATTTAAAAAGTTTCTGTGGACAAAGCTCGACAAAAACCAACAACTAAGGCAAGAAAAGTTTTAACAGGAGTTCAAGAACATCCTACAGAGCAGTAAGAACTCACCGGTGGTTCCTTTTTCTTCGCAGCTGTTTACTTCTGAAATTTATCACTTGTTTTCCCTGCTCCAGCCTCTCCATCTCACCCCTCGCACAAGCCTCTCCTCCGTCCTTCTGCTCTCCTCGCCTGGACGCCCAGGGCGCTCAAACCTAACACCGTTTGTCACATTCAAGGCCGGGTTAGGGGATCCTGGAGAGAGCGGTGAATGTGTTTGTGTGTTTATATGAGGACGAGGAGGTCTGGAAATAAATGCAGATTTCTCCTGTCATCTAGCAGTTGAATTTTTACACCGCACGCTCGGTATAGTCAAGCAGGGAGGTAGCACTGACGGACACTCGGGAGAGGACGAGGTTGTAAACCTCTGCTGAATGAAAAAGGTCCTGACAGGTGACAGAGGGAGGGAGAACGTGTTTATACATCCCTAAGAGGATGAGAGAGGTGGGAGGAAAGAGAATGGGGGAGGACAGATGTACAGTCCAAGGCCCTTTACACAAAGCAATATGAACTGCGATGGAGGGCTACATGTGGTACAAATCGAATGTTTAAAATTAAGCACAGCGCGTATTGCTGGCAAAGATTTCCATATAACACATTTGTTGGCAAAATCGCATTTTCATCACTACGTCTTGTTCCATTACCTCAAAAGAAATTCCTCTACACCTATGACATGGAAGCAGCAGAATAACCAGCTGCAAAAGCAACATTTCACTATCCATATCATTTAAATGAAAGGCGAAGCTGAATCTATACTAATGGAGTTTTTCTGGGAGGTGATGAAGGGAGCCGACGCAAATCCGTGCATGCATCTCTGGGGCTGTGAAGTGTCTCTGCGCCTGTTAAACACACCTCGGCGTCTTGTGCAGGCTCACTACAATGTCATGCCGTTACAGTCATTAGTAGCATGCTAATCAAAGCTAATTACACTGAGACAGGCAGACACAACTCATTTCTTATCGTGACAGAGTGCTGCTGTGTTTGTGGCGCTAAATGAGGCACCGCTCATAATCAACAGTTTCTTTTTATTGTTAGGTAAATGGATGCGACCGCGTTTCCTATCTGAATTCCTCTGCCAGGGTTGTCAAATGTTAATCAGTTTGTCGGAGGTTTTTCGCAGGTTGTAAATCAATTCTTTTGTGTGCACACGCAGCTTAGATGAATCTAAAAGGAAATCATTAAGAACGCACGCTTAGTATTTGGATAGTGACTTTTATAAATGGCAGTGAGAGTTACTCGTTTTAAAACAAGTAGTGGGAAAATAAGGAGATGATGCCGGTAAATGACGGTATAAAAAGCAGGAGAAGAATGTCTTCGTGCAGAGGACGTAAGGTTATCTAAGAGGAAACGAGTGGCGTTGCAGGCAAAGTCTCTTCCACTGCGATGGATAGCAGGCGTCAGGCAGTGCAGAACCCCCCCCTCTGCCCCCCTATTCAAGTTGCAAAAGCTCATTTTGGAGATTTTGCTGGCACGGCAGAAAAAGGCCTCTGTTCCCCATTTTCCATATTTCATATACGGCCCATTGGAAAGCATCGTCTGCGAGTGTCATGGCTTGGCACATTTATGAGAGATGCATTGAAGAACTTATCACTTGGAAGATATGCTTAAGTTCAGCATCTTGAAAGTCACTGTGCACTGTATTCACTTACAAAGCAAAGGGACATTTACATGGTGGTGGTTATGCTATAGGTAAATATGAGCTCTACGGTGTGCGTCTCCAGCTGCTGCTTGCCGCGAAAAATAACCAAGAAATACAACACATCAATACGATATAAAGAACAAATGTGTTCTGCAGATTTATTTCCACCGCAGACATTTTGAGTTGCGACTGTGGAAAAAATCACAGGTGTGTCTGTTAACATTCATTAAAGTCCTCTCGCTACAGAATTACCAGAATCAGCTGAAATGCCTGTAATTCACACCCACCAGCACTCCGGGCTCATTACTGACTTATTACCTATAGTCTGATCACGCATCCAAACTGAGCCTTCATTTGATCTCAGCTTCACACCTGTAAAGTTTCCTGACAGCATCGACACATTTACTGAAAATAAAAAATAAGAATAAAATGACTGAAGATAAAGAACGCCTGCTAACATACTGAGCACCGACTGTCTATGTTTTTTAGCTTAAAGAGAGCTTCCCCACTTAGTTGATGTTGTCAACAATAAAGATCTGAAAACACAAATTTCTGCATATTATTTTAAGGTTTCATTAAATCAGTTTATAGAATCAGACTAAACTATTCCTGACCCCACAGCAAAGCAGTTATTAGAGAGCTTAATCTCAACTAGGCACTGCTACATACATGCAACTGCACATATTTCAGCAGATGCACCAATGCAGCCAGCGTTCACGTCACACAATAAATGTAAGCACTTAAACTGGATGCAGACCTTACTTATACATTGTAATATTATTGTGTTTTATGCAATACTGTCTACAAATTCCAGTAGAAAACGACACCGGGCGTCATTAGAGCACAAATTCAATTCAATTTCTTTTCTTCTCAATGAAAAAAAAGTAGATAGCACCGTGTGCTGAATGCAAGTCGAACCTTTAGAGCGACAGAAGCAGAACGTACGTTTGAAACCGAGCTACAGGAGGATCATTAAGAGGCAACAATAGACAACCATGAAGGGGTTTTCTGTCATTTAGACTAAAAAGACTTTTCTCAGTGTGTGCAGACTTTGCACGATAAACACTTTACTTCAGTCTTCAATGAGCTTTGTTGCACTTGTGGGGGGAAATTACAGGTTTATCCATCTTATTATGTGGCTGAGTCCAGAGAGCTCATGTAAATCCCTACACTCACTCAGTCACGAACTGAAAGGACTTGTATAAGACCCCCTCAGCAGGGCATTTTTTTTACATTTGTTACAGATAAATAACAAAACTGGCTCAGTTATATTCAACAGTTTCAGCCGTCTGTCACACTTACATGCTTTACACTGACAGTGGCGCAGAGCCAGCGTTAAGGTCAAACGCCATCAAGTTCCTCTGTGACGAGTCCAAAAGTCTGCTGTGAAAAGGTTTGAGGGTGTAAAAAACCGCCGCACAAGAAGTAGACACGAACTGTATAATGACAGCTGAGGAGTCAGTGCACGTAGGTGTGGTGGGGGCGCGTTTTAAACTGTGTTTGCTGTTGAAATGAATGTTTAACGACAGTCTCCTGTTACACTTTTTCTCCAAATAAAACAATGCATTTTTACCAAAACTTTCCTTCAGAGCTGGAGTGTCAGTGTGGGTTAGTGTCACAGACACGTGCGTACTCATGCGGCTGACCCTAATCGGTGCTTGCATTGACAGAAGGAAGCCTTCGTGTGGAAGACAATGATCTACTTAAAACGGACGCTCCACTTCATGGAGGTGCTCCGACGATTCGGCCCTCGCTGTCGGGGAAACCGAGCAGTGAGGTTTGCTTGACTCGCTGTCAGATGATTGTCGCCAGTGAGCCTATAAGCTCATCTCGGCTAGCATTAGCCGCTAACCCGTGGGACACTCTGAGGAACTCAAGAACTAAGCAACTTATCGGGAGGCTTCCAGTTCAGGGCATTAGAGCTGACTAAGAGCAAGCAGGGCAACGCTGGCCCAAAGTTCTGCTTAGTCGTCGCTTTCCTCAGTCTGGTGTAAAAAAGTGCCACTTTCATTTCCGTGGTGATAAGGGAGAGCGAAAGGCGGGAAACAGACCTGTGTAATACTGATGGACGGAGTCACTGTGCGCGAGCGGGGCCCGAGTGTGCAAATCGGAGGCTAAAAATGCAGCATCAGCAGTGGTGGATTTACTCTGGATGAATGGACTTGACTCGGTGAGGGGAGCGGGGCGGGGGTGCGAAGGGCGGTGGGTGTCAAAGCAAGTGGCTGAGACACGGCTAATACTGCCAGTGAGCTGTGGCCACCTAAGTAATTACTACCTTTGCTGTTAGGCTAATCCCCAGAGCAGAGCAGCAAACTCAGGGGAGAAAAGCTTCGGAGCCTCCGGGGCTCCCGTCACTCGACTTCAATTACACAGAGACGCGGACCTGTCTCACCCAGAGAGAGGGAGAGGGGGAGGATGAGATACAGGGCAGGGAAGAAGCCGCCTATCTGCTTCAAATGCATTTAAATAATTCCTCAGAAACGTTCGGTGAACTACGCAGGGAGGACAAACTCCAATTTCAGATTCAGATTACGCTAAGAAAAAAAAGAATAAATAATAAACAAGAGGACAGTCACATTATACAACAACAGAAGAACGATTTCTAATGCGCTCTCTATAAATGCTGCTCTCTCCTGTATGTTCATAAAAAGGTAAACACTGAAAACAATAAAAAGAAGGATTTGAATTGAGCAGGATTGGTTTTACTGTTCAGGTATACGTGTGAAATTTCTTCCATGCTGACTAACACTTTGTGCAAGCATATAGTGCAAAAATATTGAAAGAAATGTAAAGGTTTGGTTTGTGACATAACACAAAAATGAGAGGAGCAGCCACTGCTCTAAAAACACATTTGAAATCTAATCACGCATCGAGTTTCGTCGGAGCAGGTGAGTTAATAAGGCGTGCTTGATTTTAAAAATTCAACTCCGGAGAAACAGTTTAAGCTTAAATTAAACACAAATGCACGGAAACAGAAACAAAGAAAAACTACATTCTGCACACTGACTGTTTGCAACCGAGAAAGAAGAAGGGATTTCACAGCACTCTGGTGATGTTACTAATTTAAAATTTGACAGAAAAGTGAGAGTAAATGATTTATTACATCAAGTGAATACTTTTTCTCTTCCTGCTGATCTACATAAGCCAGCTCAGCATCAGTCTCAGTCTGGGAACTTCCACTCTGTGGGTTACCTTTGCGTTCGGAGCGTTTCTTGCGCCTCCTCTTGAACCTGCGTCGGATCAGGCAGTAATAGGAGCCCAGACTCTGTGCGCCGTTGGTGAGCAGGGCCATGACTTGGTGCACACTACTAGAAATTCCACTAAACGGCTGCCTAACTCTGGCTGAGCTCTTCGTTAAAACTGGAGCAAATTAAACTTGAACTCACACACGTGGTCTACCTGCCCTTCAACCTTCGCCCTCGTCCGCTTCACAAGCCGTGCACCGCTGTTTTCAAGCTACTGACATGAAGAACGCTCAACTCCACACACCTGCAGCGTTTCTTTGTTTCTACTTTAGTCCTTCCCTCATATCCAAACTCCCTCTCTCTCCATCCCTCCCTCCCTTTCCTCCTCGCTGCTTCTCTCCTCTGTTGACTCCATGTCTGCCCTATCAGTAGTCAGAGAGGGGAGGCGATGGAGTGGAGGAGGAGGGGACAAGCTGAGGAGAGAGACTCATGTTTTCATATGGATAAGAATTAACACACAGACCAAAGGCAAACTCTCTACCTGTGTAATCCCAGCTCAAAGTAACTGACACATCCTACAAGCGACGCCAATGTCATCCACCGACTTCCTCCACCCGCTTACCAGTTCATCATACCGTAGCTTTCTGTGCTGTGTGAGTGTAATAAGAGTCTATGTTTAACTATATTCCCTCTGCAGTGAAAGTAAGAGTGTCGGCTCAATGCATCTCCAGTACATCCCCCCGTTTCTCTCACACACTCAAACATATGACATTAAAATAAGCTCATATAAAAAAGTTACAACTGCAATATTAAAATCATCCGTCACTTGTCATCATACCCACCTGTCTCCTTCTTTAAGATTTATATTTTTTGTATTCCCCAATAACGAGCAAGCTCACCACTTGAGAGGGTGAGAACTTAGAAAGAAGTACTCTGCCTCCCTCTAGTGGCCATCTCGTGTAATTGCAGTTTTGCTGGGCCCAAACCACTTTTTTAAGCCACAGAAAATCAAACAACACTTATGATGGGAGCGCAAAGTTATGTTAGCCTTGTTGACAAATGTAATACAATTCTATCCTGGGTACAAACTCAGTATAGAGACAGACAAAGAAAGGAAGGAAGGGAAACGGCAAAAACACTTACCTGTGGCTGCCGTGCAGTCTGTGACCGGTAAAATCTGCAGGAGAGACAGAGAACACTTTACTAAACGACAGCGCTGACCAAGAAGTTTCTGCCAAAGCTCTTTTAGAGACGCAGCGCAACCAAGTTAGTGGCAGACAACAAGGAAATATGCACATGCTGGACTCATTCTTTCAAATTAGCCGTTTCCACATCAGCTCATCTTTCCCCACATTGTTCCAAAGAATTCCTGGATGGTTACCTAGAGCCACTCTTTGGATGGAACATGGGCTTAGGTGCCTGATCCCATTCATTTAGCTAAAAAACACAATTTTGTCAGTCGCTGGACTGTTTCAAGGCTTCCTGATATTTTATTTGGCAAATACAACGCCCTTATAAGGAAATGTGATCCCTGTAATTGGTACACAGATCACTTATCTTAGACTGCAGGAACGGTAAGTGGTCAGCTGCGTGGTTTTTTAATATGTTTCTTAAACGGCTGGAGGAGAAAAATCATACTGGTGAAACCAAATAATCTACAAAGCTTAAACCCGCTGATCTCACATGCCAATGTAAAAATGTAAAGACTGACTGCATGAAAACGTCTGAGTGGGTAATCAGATAAGGCAGATCCTGTTAGCATTATTCATTCACTATTATAAAGGGATAAATAAGCCAAGCACAATAAAGCCTGATCACGTCAATGCTCCAGACAACCTGCTAAATCTGTCAGCCATTAAATTGGCTGCTAATGCCTACAGATAAATGTGGAACGGCATGTGTGTTCTTGATGCTGTTGTCAGTTTTTTTGAATAATTAATAACTACCTCGTGTGATTGTTTATTAACTGGAACGTTAATAAACAATCACCCCATTTTCACCCCTTCAATATGTTAATATTTTCTATTAACAGCTTTTATTTTCTTTGGTATGCATGCGTACAAGTGCTTATTAATGCAAATATCTAATCAGCCAATTACACACCAGCAACTTTTCAGTACATAGACACTGTCAACACGTCCTGATGAGGAGATATTTCAGACTGTTTCAAGCAGATAAGAAGTCAACTGTAGCTAAAATAACCTCTCATTACAGCAAGTATGCAGAACAGCATCTCTTAACCTTGAGGCTGATGGCCTACAGCAGACCACACTGGAAACCACTCCTGCCTTGTGTCAACAGTTCAGGCTGCTGGTCCTCTTATTATCAACTAAACATCATCTACATGCCACAGCCTACCTGAGTGTTGTTGCTGACCATGTTCATTCCTTTATAACAAGATAAAAAAAACCCTCCCCCATGGAGGCTTCCAGCTGGATGTCACGTGTCACAAAGCTCAAATCATCTCAAGTTCACTGTATTCAAATGTCCTCCACAGTCACCAGATGTTGGGCAAATAGAGCACCTTTGATATATGGTGGCATGAGAGAGCCACATTGTGGATGTGCAGCCAACAAATCTGCAGCAGCCGTGTGATACTGTCATGACAATGTGGAAAGAAATCTGAGGAATGTGACCAGGACCTTTTTGAATCTATGAATCCAGTTCTGACTGCAAAAGGGGGCCTGAGCCAGTACAAGGAAGGTGCACTTAATGAAGAGTCCAGTTTAATATAAAGTATATAACGGTAAGGCAAAAATTATAAGAAAAAATGTAATGTCATATATGTAATGATATAATGCGATATGTAATGTGTAATGATGGGAGGTACAATGTGATATTAGAGTCCAAATGGTACTGGATGTGTGAGGCTAAGCTCTGAGAGCGTTGTAGACAATTCAGGGTTTTTTTTGTTCTGTTCAAAAAAACAAACAAACAAACAAACCCAGCAAATCTCTGACATCACTCTATCCAATTTATCTGTGAATGGCTAATATCAGCTACTAGTAAAGGCCAACTGAAAGGCTCCATCTGAAACACTGCTACATGACCTACACTGCTCTATGAGTGCTGGGTCATCACAGACAAGGATTAAAAAAAGACATCGCAATTAAGCTTCAGCTTTGGTATATTATTGCTCTACGATGTCCACCAAACTAAAAATGGAGAGAAATATACACGTAACAGGTGAAGGAGGGTGAATGGAAAAAACAATCGATACAGAGAAAACCCAGTGAGTGAGTACATAAAGCAAAGGAGGCCAGAGGGAGAGAGAAAAGGTGAGGAGACAAGAGAAACCCGCCCGTATAAAACATAAAATGAAAATGTAATCCCAAAGTAAGCTCTTTTAACATGGGAGGCTGATTACAGCAGGTGAGGCTCTTGTGTCACGGCTCAATATAAAAGCTTAAAACTGATTTATCACTTTTGGCCAGCAGTGGTTTGCTGTGTCATAGCAGGAAGGCAGCTCGCCTCTCCATGACCCCGGGTACAAAAAAAGGGTTAATAATATGGATGGATGA